>NC_048581.1:31640744-31940744 GCF_013265735.2 Oncorhynchus mykiss
TGTTTAGTTTGTCCAGTCATTATTTCCAACCTGTCTACCGTGTCTTCTCCAGAAACACACTTGAGAGAAACTTACTTTAAAATTAAACGGAACAAATACAAGTATTTCCTAACAAAGGGACTTCCTGGTTGAAATAAAGTTTTATCTCATTTCACAAATAACTTATTTCCAAATGTGTCCCTCCCCAGGTACCTGTGCAAGCTGTCGGACCAGGAGCTCCGTCAGAGCGCGGCACGCAACATGGCCGACCTGATGTGGAGCACGGTGAAGGAGCCGCTGGACAGCGCACTGTGCTTCGACAAGGAGAGCCTGGACCTGGCTTTCAAATACTTCATGTCCCCCACGCTCACCATGAGGCTGGCCGGCCTCAGCCAAATCACGGTGAGACTCGCACGTGCACCCCGAGACGCATGCACCCACTCTCACACACTGCTGTGTTGCTTGCTCTTTGGGAGTCTAGGCCCGGGTTACTGCGAGGAACATTGTGACCGCTGTTTTGTTTTTGACACAGAGACACTTTGACTTGTATACTTTATTAACGCTCCACTAGGACTTTCAGTTTACTGTGACTGAGACTTTTACTCTAGGGTCAATGGCTCGATAAAGGGATGAAGTACACTGGTGTGTACATGCATACATAATTCATTACATGTTTATTCTCGTTTTCTCCCCACAGAATCAGCTACACACCTTCAACGACGTCTGTAATAACGAGTCTCTGGTATCCGACACCGAAACGTAAGTCAATTGAGTTGATTTTTTACAATGAAACCTAAGTCAATAGTCAATTTTTTTTTACGATGAAACGCATGTCGATTGAGTTGAGTTAGCAATGCGTCACGGACCGTTAAAGCATTGTACCTCAAACTGTCCCTCCAGGTCAATAGCAAAGGAACTAGCTGACTGGCTAATCAACAACAATGTGGTGGAGCATATATTTGGACCAAATTTGCATATTGAGGTGAGTTTTCCCATTCCAAGTCGTTATTACAGTAAGCCAATACATTTTAGTGGGTAATCTGTGTTTGAACTTCCCTGTTAATGAGGAGCTTGTCTTTGTGTCTCTTTGTTGTCATTCCAGATAATTAAACAGTGCCAAGTGATCCTGAACTTCCTTGCTGCAGAGGGCAGGCTCAGCACCCAGCATGTGGACTGCATCTGGGCCGCAGCTCAGGTAACTAGGCACTAAACACCAGGGCCTAGAAATCACGTAGAAAGCTTCTCAGAGTAGAAATGCTGATTTTAGGATCAATTTTGCCTCTTTAATGAAGTTGAGGGACCTAATCTTAGAGCAGCGCTCATACTCTGAATTTGTATGCATATATTACACTTTTCTTTACTATATTCTACCAAATAGTTTTGCTATCATTTCATTGAAATACAAAGTTGTCTTTTGTGTCATTATTCACTGATGTACTCCTCGACCCTGTCTCTCTCTCTCTCTCTCTCTCATTATGTAGCTGAAGCACTGTAGCCGTTACATCCACGACCTGTTCCCCTCGCTCATCAAGAACCTGGACCCGGTGCCGCTGCGCCACGTCCTCAACCTGGTGTCCGGCCTGCACCCCAGCGCACACACGGAACAGGTACCCACACACGCCACACAGCATGAGTGCCCAATGGAACATGAGGACTACGAATTACCTAGGTCCGGGACCATGCCAGTATCGCCATACTCTTAAGTATTGTGGCAAGGAAACACAACACGGATGGAAACAAAATATGGAAAAGATATTGCGAGACTGGTATGGTCCTCGGCCTGTTATTACCTCAGATTAGAGTTACTTTAGGCCATGGCAAGGAGTGGGCAATTAAAATGTTCAGTGTGATTTAATCTAGATATCACCAGATTACTTTAAGGAGCTTTATAGTCACATAAACCCAGTCTTAACTAACAGAGCTGCTCTTTGTCTTGGTCACCTGCCCACCACAAAGATCCTATAATTGTGATTCTGTATGTAATTCTATGCTTGCTTCCCTCCCTCAGACCCTGTACCTGGCCTCCATGCTGATCAAGGCTCTGTGGAACAACGCACTGTCCGCTAAGGCCCAGCTCTCCAAGCAGAGCTCCTTCGCCTCGCTGCTCAACACCAACGTCCCCATGGGCAACAAGAAAGGTACGATTGTTGTGTTTGTCTGTGTGTATTTCAAGGGGATCTATGTTCTTTATCTTTGTGGTAGACAACTCCGGTGCGGTGGAGTTGCAGGGGTATGCTGGTTTTTGGTTCAGTCCAGCACTAATCAAGGTGATGAAGGTGTTGAATCAGGTGTTTTAGTGCTGGGATGGAACAAAAGGCTTGAACATCCTTTAAAACCTACTAACCAGGGTTTACTACTTGCTTAGATACATAGGCTCTTAAACATCTCTGCTGTTATATAGACTGCGTTATGAATTCTGAAGTGTTTTGTGAGATGCGGTGTCTGATGCTTTAAGCCTCTGCTTCTCGTCTCTACCAAGGCTCCCCAGCGGCCAGCCCGGACAGCAGTGACAACAGTGATACTCACCACAGCGGTGGTAGCGACATGGAGATGGACGAGCAGATGATGGGCGGCAGCAAGCGGGGCCAGCAGAGACTCTCTGACACGGAGGTTAGTAGCACTCCAGTACCCTTTTCACACTCACTAGCTGGAGAAACAAGTGATGCACTTTCTCAATAGATTTAATAGGAATTTCTGTTAGTAGCAAACTGTTACTTTCCAGCACTGTTCAAGAATCCATGCCTTGTTTTTTTTGTTTGCCTAGCCACTGTCTCCAATTGCTAACTTTTTAGCATTTTTATCAAAAAGCAAATCCAAGTCAGTATCCCCGATTAATTAGCATTTTTCTGGTTTCATGTAAAAATAAAAAAAAAAGCAAGTTTTGTGGTTCTGCTGTATGGCTGCTTTAACTGGAACTGATTCGGTCTCCTCTCTCCTCCCCGTCCAGGAGTCGATGCAGGGCAGCTCGGACGAGACGGCCAACAGCATGGAGGAGGGCAGCAGCGGACCGGGCAGCAGCAGTGGCCACAGCGAGGGCTCCAGCAACGAGGCGGGCTCCAGCCGTGCAAGCCAGTCGGCGGGAAGCCCCGGCAGCGAGCTGCACTCTGACGACATGGCCGACAGCGAGATCCTCAAGGAGGAAGAGGATGAGGAGGAAGATGACGAAGATGATGATGAAGATGATGACGATGAAGAGGACGAAGAGGGGAACAACCGGGATGTAGCGGCTGAGGGCAGCCCGCAGAAGGAGCCCCGGGACCAGCTGGAAGTCAGGAAACGGAAAGCGGGCGAGGCGCTGGTGGAGGAGCAGGGCGACAGAGCCGAAAGAGGAGGGGCAGGAGACGGACCAAAACACAAAGGTTTGCCCTTTAACCCTGAGGCAGCCGTCGGCATGGTAACGGCGTCGATGGAGGGCCGCATGAGGATGCTGGACGCCTGCTCGACCCGGCCTGAGGGGCCCGAACAACAACATTCAGAGATGGGAGGCCCCTCATCCCAAATGGCCCCGGGCCCCCAGGAGCAGACCTGCCTGCCCTGCCCCGGGGACTTCCTGGGGGACGCCATGGGCAACGAGCTTTTCAACTGCCGACACTTCATCGGGCCCCACCATCACCACCACCACCACCACGAAGGGTAAGACTGTTACCATCTCTTTGCTTTCTTTTCTCTAATCTGTGTCTTCTCTGTATCGCCTCTTTCACAATGTTCTATGTTTGGCCAATTTGCCTAGGGAGATAAGGTTATTTTTTGTAAGGCTTCTATCCAACTACAGACCCCAACTAAGACAAACTGTCCGTGGCCGATTGTACAGGTTGAATCAGGACCATCTATGAGCAATTATGTCCGCGTCCAAATGAGTCTTGACACCATCCACAGACGGTTGAGTTGGCTGTAGTTGCATAGATGTGTAGAAGTGTCCCGTCAATCATTTCTACATTTGTTCATGAGAAACTAGACATACACTGAGTGTACAAAACATTAGGAACACTTTCCTAATATTGAGTTTCACTCCCTTTTGCCCTCAGAACAGCCTCAATTCGTCGGGGCATGGACCCTACAAGGTGTCGAAAGCGTTCCACGGGGATGCTGGCCCATGTTGACTCCAATGCTTCCCACAGTTGTTTCAAGTTGACTGGATGGCCTTTGGGTGGTGGACCATTGATACACATGGGCAACTGTTGAGTGTGAAAAACCCAGCAACGTTGCAGTTCTTGACACACTCAACATGGTGCGCCTAGCACCTACCATACCCCATTCGAAGGCACTTAAATATTTTGTCTTGCACATTAACCCTCAATGGCACACACACACAATCCATGTCTAAATTGTCTCTAGGCTTCAAAATCCTTTAACATGTCGCCTTCCATTCATCTACACTGATTTGAAGTGGATTTAACAAGTGACAGTAATTGATCGTAGTTTTCACCTGGATTCACCTGGTCAGTCTGTCATGGAAAGAGAACTGTTTGGTTCACTCAGTGTAAATGTAACTATTTTCCTTGCGACCATGAATCTTGTGCTTATTCAAGTGACAAAAACATGCATTGCCCTTCTAACGTTGAATCATCCTCCAGGCACATGGTGGACGACATGCTGAGCGCAGACGACGTGTCCTGCAGCAGCTCCCAGATCAGCGCCAAGTCGGAGAAGAACATGGCCGACTTTGACGGTGAGGAGTCTGGCTGTGAGGAGGAGCTGGTGCAGATCAACTCGCACGCCGAGCTCAGCTCCCACTTGCAGCAGCACCTGCCCAACCTGGCCTCTATCTACCACGAGCACATGGTGCAAGGTAGGCTGCACTGCACAGTGCACCTAGGGTTGTGAATTTACTTAAATTTACCCAAAATCCCCAGGTTTCCCAGAAATCGTGGTTGGAAAATTCACGGAGTACCGCACTCACGGAACGGTTTACCCACTCATTGCACACCGATAACAGGCCTCCGTTTACAGCAGCAAGAATCATGTAGTTATGGTTCTACTAATCATCTGGTGGGGTCTATCCAGTCAAACGCTTTCACCATCAGTTAATCCCGTGTAGCTCAGTTGGTAGAGCATGGTGCTTGCAACGCCAGGGTTGTGGGTTCGATTCCCACGGTGGACCAGTATGAAAATGTATGCACTCGCTATTGTAAATTCGCTCTGGATAATAGCATCTGCTAAACAACAAAAAAACGTATACCTGTAAACATGAGAGTACGACGGTCTATATGGCTGTTTTCTTAGTGTCACTCGATTTCAGTTGTTATCCTTGCAACTGTTTTAGCATGACATTTTAGCAGTTCAGTAAATCTGTACTGAACCTTTTTATTATGGCTCTCTTTCTCACCAGCGGCTGTGTTCTATTCCTCTGCAGGCCCGCAGGTCCACAAGCACCAGTACTCTGGCCACGCCGTGACTGACATCAACCTGGACAACGTGTGCAAGAAGGGCAACACGCTGCTCTGGGACCTGGTGCAGGATGAGGATGCGGTATGAACCATGACTCTGGATTACACCGTGCTCAAAGAAAGCATTCTGTTAGCGACCTTTTTGCTGAGTGAAAGCATGTAGCATGCTAGTAGTCAGACAGCCTTGAAGCCGAGCGGCATAGAAGCGGAGTTTGAGTTCCCAGAAACAAGCAACACATTTTGTTGTTTAAATGTTCGTTCAGAGTACAAGAAACTTTTATGCTTTTCTATTCTATTTTTAACCTCTATGGGATCAGTGTCCCTATACCGGGACGGTTGAAGCCAACTAACTAGAATGACGTAAGCAACAGCAAACGTTCCAGGACATAGACATGTCTTATTTGGGCAGAAAGCTTAAATTATTGTTAATCTAACTGCACTGTCCAATTTGTGCCATGCTATTGTTTGAGGAGAGTGCTCAACAACAAAACACTTTTCACAGCAATTGGTTTGATACATTCACCTCTGAAGGTAAATAATATACTTACATTTAGTAATCTTGCTCTGATTTGTCATCCTGAGGGTCCCAGAGTTAAAATGTAGCATGGATTTTATCAAACAAAACTATCTTTATATTCAAATGTAGGAACTGGGTTCGACAGTTTGAACACCTGCTGTCTCTGGCTCCACACCCACCCCACCTCGCCATCTAGACGTGTATAAGCCAATGATCCATCATGTATGACATTCCTGGGAGTGTGTAAACTTACATTTTGTGTTACCATATCATTTTTGTATGTTTTCTGTAGTTATGTACTTGAAAATGTATTAATTGACCAATTCGGCACATTTGGGCAGACTTGATACACAATTTGTGCAGTATTGCAATGCTTCACTGGATTAATCTGAAAATTTGCATACACACATCTAAATTGCGCCTAAACTGCAATAGTACATTATATTATGGCCTTTTTATGCATATTTTTTTGGTTTGTGTTTTCTTTTACCAGATCTAATGTTCTCCTACATTAATTTCACATTTCCACAAACTTCAAAGTGTTTCCTTTCAAATGTTATCAAAGATATGCATATCCTTGCTTCAGGTCCTGAGCTACAGGCAGTTAGATTTGGGTATGTCATTTTAGGCGAGGGGGGGGGGGGGGGGGGGGGGGGGGGTTCGATCCTTAATTAACTCTGTCGATGGTTTTGGCACGTAAGGTCCATGATAACTAGCAAATGTGCCCACTCTGGTCTTGGCACGTGCGCTATAGCCAACAGCTCGTAGATACAATGCGAGAATTTGAATTTGTTTATTGGCAGCCAGTCACCGATCATCATGTCACCAGCATACAAATGAAAACCCTCAATATTTATTGGAAAGGAGCATCAAGCTCATTACTGTGAACTTTCACCACCCTGTGAAGTTCATCATAAATTATTTTGTCTGGAGCTTAATAAACTGCATGCTTTTTCAAGTTGGAGTGACAAGACCACTCACAGCATCGCATGACTGCAAATTTATCCCAGCATCATGGTTATTCTATCAACAATTGTGCAATATGCACTGCAATTTGTTGCGTATTTTAATCAGCGACCAAAAAAGTATCCTCCCTTGTCTAGTGTATTTAGTTTTTGTTGACATTTAGGGAATTTACCAGGCCTGTCATGAGTTAATTTTTTTAATCCAACGGGTACTTTATGCGCTTAATTAAAAATGGTTGGATGGAAACCTGTTTACTATGTAGAAAACACGCTTTGTCAGCTACTAAATACTCAACGTATTAGGAGAGTGCATCACTTCTTCCTTCAGGTTTCAAGGAGCAGCTCATTTTATTACTAAGGTTAGTTATCGCCACTAGTTTTAGGATCTCTTTGATATTCTGAAGTCTGAAAAAGATGCGAGTGACCTTTCTCCGTTCTCCCCTATTCCATCAGATCCACCTGTCGGAGGGACTGATCAACGAGGCGGAGAAGCTGCTGTGCTCTCTGGTGTGCTGGTTCACCGACCGTCAGATCCGCATGCGGTTCATCGAGGGCTGCCTGGAGAACCTAGCCCACCACAGGCACGTGTGCATATATGAGAGCGCCTATGTCTGTGTGAACAACGTAGCTCTGAAATGAATTGACGTCAAATGATTTTGCCATCAGATCCCTTCGTTGGCTAGCTATTATATGAAACTTGTTTTGTGACGCCATGCTTTTCTCTCTCTCGCAGATCCGTGGTCGTCTCTCTGCGCCTCCTTCCCAAACTTTTCGGCACTTTTCAGCAGTTTGGCTCCAGCTACGACACCCACTGGATCACCATGTAAGCATCGCACCGTCCACATGATTAGAACAGACAAACGTTGTCCATTACATGGCATCACATATGGCAACAACTTCTATTTTTGTGACATTTGGTATGGTCGTAAATTCACTTTGGAGTGCCAGAGTGAGGTCAGGGTGTTTGTAAATTCAGAGCGTTTCACGCTCGACGCGTTCAGCGTGCACTTTGGACGCTCTGGCCAAGGAGTAGGGTTGAACCGAGCGTTCTCAGGAGCCTTCTCACATGGCAGTCAAGCGAACTGGCTGAAGTTGGCTAACTTACTAGCTACTTCTAGACGCAAATGAGAGAACACCTAACTCTGACCATTTTACTCTCCCTAGCAGAGCTGGTTAGGCTGTTTTCATGTTATCCAGAGCTTTGGTAACTGTGCTGCTGGCAACAATAAAAAAAAATAAAAAATTCCCGAAGTTTACTGACACGGGTCACATTCAACGGCTGCTGCGCGTTCTTAAATTCATAAATTATTCTGCTCTCTGGCACACTCTGAAAAAAGTGCTCTGAAATTGGAGTAGGTGGTGAATTTACAAACGCACCCTTTGATGTGGTGTTTCATGTCTTTCAGGTGGGCGGAGAAGGAGCTGCACATGATGAAGCTGTTCTTTGAGAACCTGCTGCACTACATCCAGGAAGTCCGAGAGCAGAGGCACAAGTTTGCCCTGTGAGTAACCCACCCGTTCCCTCCACTCCACTACACTACCCCCACCCCCAATGCCTTGTAACTATACAACGGTAACAGTCTTATTACTGTGGAATATGGACAACATATTTCGTAGCACTGCATGTATAGCTGCCCCGTCTCGCTGCAGTGCGGTTCTGGTGTGAAATGGCTGCAGACAGTGACTCTGTGGTTGTGTATGTGGCCAGCTGGGAAGTGCTGGCTGCTTTTAAGGGACCGCTGAGACAAAATGACACGTGAATGTTGAACTACGGAGGGTGTAGCTAGTTTTTGACCTCCTTATTTGAAATGTGAAACTCATTGAAATTGTCTTTTTTTTAAAAAGTGATTGTTGCAATTCAAACGTAAACGGAGTAGTTCATTATGAATTATGTTCTTTGATTACTATGCGATCACAGGTATGGCCACAGTGCAGAAGTCCAAGTACGCTTGCAGTTCCTGACCTGTGTCTTCTCCACACTTGGCTCCCCAGACCACTTCAGTAAGTCAACACGGTCGCGTTCATTAGGCACCAAATGGAACAAAACACACTAAAACTGAACAACCTTGACTTGTCCAATAAGAAACGCATTCCAACTTTCCGTTACATTACCCAGTCTTCACATCCAGCTCAACAGAAACATTCCCTATCATTGTCTGCATCTGTGCCTCTATGGCTGGCTGGTTACACCCTGGGGGTGGAATTGGCCCTAGAGAAGTGCAACCTGATGAGCCGCTCTCTCTCCTACAACAGAGACATCTTTGTCCTCTGGAGTCTCTGGAGAGGGGTGACCGGATCTACCTAACTAGCTAACTCACTCCGTTCATAGCCATGTGTGTGACTTTTGTGAATGCCTGTGTGTGCTGTGTTTGTGTGTGTGTGCATGGGTGTGTTTGCAGACTTATGTGTCTGTTTGAGGAGGAGCTAATGTTTGGGATTTAGAGGTTGACTGGGAGACTCCCTGCCCCGGTGGCTCCCGACCAGGACGTACAGACTGTCATTCTCCATGATACAAAATAAATAACATAACGTGATAGTGCAGCCAATCCTCTCTGGCAACCATTTATATTGTGTTTACGTGAATGCGGTGTACATGTCTATCTGGTTGTGTGTCCATTGTGGATCCCGTGTGGGAGTGATACCCTCATCTTCCCCTTTACAGTCTGAAGTGTGTGTGTTGTGTACCATATGAACACACACTCTAGCAGCCTCTCCTCTCCCTCAGGACTGAGTCTAGAGCAGGTGGACATCCTGTGGCACTGCCTGGTGGAGGATGGAGAGTGTTACGACGATGCGCTCCACTGGTTCCTCAACCAGGTCCGCAGCAAAGACCAGCACGCCATGGGCATGGAGACCTACAAACACCTCTTCCTGGAAAAGGTACGACCGGACTGTACCATCTGGTCTCAGTGGGGAGGGGTGTCTATGACAAGGGTCTTTCCAGCATGGTCTGTTGATAAATAGTGAATCTCAGCAACAACTAAAATAAAGTATGCCACAAATTGATAGCTAGAATCTGTAAAACAAATAAATAAAGAAAAACAACTTAACCTGTAAAAAGTCTCAAAGTTGGGAAGTCATTGTGAAAGGTAATTGAAAAGGGATTGAGTAGCCGGGGGAAACACATTTGTAAAGTTGCCCAAATCGTTCAAAAGCCTTGGCCTTAAAGTCACAAGTCTACCATTGTAATACCTTTTTCCCTTAATACCTCCTGTGTTTCCTCAGATGCCCCAGCTGAAGCCGGAGACCATCAGCATGACGGGCCTCAACCTCTTCCAGCATCTCTGTAACCTGGCCCGTCTGGCCACCAGCGCCTACGACAGCGGCTCCAACTGCGAGGTACACACACACACAAACACACTTCAAATATTTGAATCCACAAATCACATTGCAGAGAAGGTTTCAAGCACACACACAGGCATAGGGACACACTTTTATTCACACAAACACACCCAGTTTGTCGTCTCAGTTGCTAACTTCCAGGCCCGTCATACCTCTCACTGAACCATGTTGTCTAGGGCTAGGGCTGGGCGATATGGCCAGGATATATCCCGATATAGGTAATTTTATATAATGATACATATCACGATATAGCACATTTTCTGTAAATTCAATTAATAAATAGTACATATTAAATGACCACATGTAAAGGCCTATTTCTTATTACATTTTGAATTCAACTCAGTAAATAAAAGGTAACTTACTCATATTTGATTTTCTCTCATTTAGAACCTTTGTGCAAATTTTCAATGAAGCATGTAACAAAATATAAAATATGCATGTATAAAATCTAATAAGGTAAATAGAAAACACTTCAACTATAGTTGCAAACAAAATAAATATACAGTTGAAATCGGAAGTTTACATACACTTAGGTTGGAGTCATTAAAACTAGTTTTTCAACCACTCCACAAATGTCTTGTTAACAACCTATAGTTTTGGCAAGTCGGTTAGGACATCTACTTTGTGCATGACACACGTCATTTTTCCAACAATTGTTTACAGACAGATTATTTCACTTATAGTTCACTGTATCACAATTCCAGTGGGTCAGAAGTTTACATACACTAAGTTGACTGTGCTTTTAAACAGCTTGGAAAATTCCAGAAAATGTCATGGCTTTAGGAGCTGTCGATAGGCTAATTGACATAATTTGAGTCAATTGGAGGTGTACCTGTGGATGTATTTCAAGGCCTACCTTCAAACTCAGTGCCTCTTTGCTTGACATCATGGGAAAATCAAAAGAAATCAGCCAAGACCGCAGAAAAAAATGGTGGACCTCCGTAAGTCTGGTTCATCCTTGGGAGCAATTTCCAAACGCCTCAAGGTACCACGTTCATCTGTACAAACACAAGTATAAACACCATGGCACCATGCAGCCATCATACCGCTCAGGAAGGAGACGTGTTCTGTCTCCTAGAGATGAACGCACTTCGGTGTGAAAAGTGCAAATCAATCCCAGAACAACAGCAAAGGACCTTGTGAAGATGCTGGAGGAAACAGGGACAAAAGTATCTATATCCACAGTAAAACGAGTCCTATATCGACATAACCTGAAAGGCTGGTCAGCAAGGAAGAAGCCACTGCTCCATAACCGCCATAATCAAGCCAGACTACGGATTGCAACTGCACATGGGGATGAAGATCATGCTTTTTGGAGAAATGTCCTCTGGTCTGACGAAACAACAAAAATACAACTGTTTGGCCATAATGATCATCGTTATGTTTGGAGGGAAAAGGGGGAGGCTTGCAAGCCAAAGATCACCATCCCAACTGAAGCATGGTGGTGGCAGCATCATGTTGTGGGGGTGCTTTGCTGCAGTAGGGACTGGTGCACTTCACAAAATAGATGGCGGCATGAGACAGGAAAATTATATGGATATATTGAAGCAACATCTCAAGACATCAGTCAGGAAGTTAAAGCTTGGTTGCAGATGGGTCATTGTCCATTTGGAAGAAATGGACAATGACCCAAAGCATATTTTCAAAGTTGTGGCAAAATGGCTTAAGGACAACAAAGTATTGGAGTGGCCATCACAAATCCCTGACCTCAATCCCATAGAATATTTGTTGGCAGAACTGAAAAAGCATGTGTGAGCAAGGAGGTCTACAAACCTGACTCAGTTACACCAGCTTTGTCAGGAGGAATGGGCCAAAATTCACCCAACCTATTGTGGGACGCTTGTGGAAGGCTACTTGAAACGTTTGACCCAAGTTAAACAATTTAAAAGCAATGCTACCAAATACTAATTGAGTGCATGGAAACTTCTGACCCACTGGGAATGTGATGAAAGAAATAAAAGCTGAAACTAATAATTCTCTGTTATTCTGACATTTCACATTCTTAAAATAAAGTGCTGATCCTAACTGCCCTAAAACAGGGAATTTTTCCTAGGATTAAAATGTCAGAAATTGTGAAAAAGGTGTATGTAAATTTGTATATTTTTAGCTGCTTTACTGTTTTGCATGTTATTTTGGCATTAATACGTGTCATATCAATTTGCATTTGGTTCCTTGGGTTGAGTTTTAGCACCAACTCACAAAACCCCCGTTTCTCGACTGTGTAAATTGGGGCCATGTCTTTACAGATGTAAGTTGTAACGGCAGCTGTTATCTCCTTCCATCTTCGTGATTCTTTGCCATTTGGTGTGCCGCGGGCAAAAGCCTCTTTGCTACTTCTGAGTCGGTTGTTTGTTTTGAGAACTCGACTGTACTTTTTTTGGCTCACATCCCGTAGACTCACTCCGTACTGTTTCACATGCTTCTTGTGTAGGTGGTAAAAGAGGTTAGTGGTGTTTGAGTCTGTTGTTGGGACCGGCCTGCGGCATATTTTGCAGAGGAAGAATTTCTGGTCCGTGTCAGACTTTTCATACCCACACCACATAAACAGCGCTGTGCGTCAAGCATTGCTAAGAGCGGCTGGCAAACGCAGTAAAGTTGAAATGAATGCTTACGAGCCAGCTGCTGTCTACCACCGCTCAGTCAGACTGCTCTATCAAATATCAAATTATAGACTTAATTATAATATAATAACATAAATACAAGCCTTTGGTCAAACCCGGAAACTATCATTTCGATAGCAAAACGTTTATTCTTTCAGTGAAAACGGAACCGTTCCTTATTTGATCGAATGGGTGGCATCCCCAAGTCTAAATATTGCGGTTACATTGCACAACCTTCAATGTTATGTCATAATTATGTAAAATTCTGGCAAATTAGTTCGCAATGAGCCTGGCGGCCCAAGCTGATGCATATACCCTGACTCTGCGTGCAATGAACGCAAGAGAAGTGACACAATTTCCCTACTTAACATTGCCTGCCAACATGAATTTCTTTTAACTAAATATGCAGGTTTAAGAAAATATACTTCTGTGTATTGATTTTAAGGTATTGATGTTTATGGTTAGGTACACGTTGGAGCAAGGTACATTCGTGCAACGTTTGTGCTTTAGTTAAATCATCTCCCGTTTGGCTAATTAGGAAGTAATTCGATGATACATTAACACACAGCATTGATTATATGCAACGTAGGACAAGCTAGTTAACCTAGTAATGTCATCAACCATGTGTAGTTAACTAGTGATTATGTGAAGATGTAAAAAAACAAAAACAAGGTAAGATTAATGCTATCTTGCGACTTACTTTGACTCCTTGCTGCACTCGCGTTACAGGTGGTCAGCCTGAGTGTGATTTGCGACACAAAATAAACGACAGACCATAATATGAAACGATAGAAAAACGTCTATCGTCACACGATCATAACGCCCAGCCCTAGTTGTCACCTTGTCAACACTTGTCTATGACCTCTAACCTTTGACCCCTCCTCTCTCTCTCTGTAGCTGTGTGGCATGGACCAGCTGTGGGGTATTGCCCTCAGGGCCCAGTCTGCAGACATCAGCCGCGCTGCCATCCAGTACATCAACTCCTACTACATCAACGGTCAGTGGACCTCCGTTGGTAGCTGGTACATGGTTGAAGACTAGTAGTAGTATTTCTCTACCATTTCATCCTTGTTTTATATTGCGAAAAACCTAAGTGAATCCCTGTCCACAGCAGTACGTCTAGATTCAGGGGTTGGATCCAAACATCCTAGTTTATAGTCATTATATTGAACGAGCGGTTTTAGATGTTTGCGTTGACGCTAGGCTTCTTTAAACGTGATCATGATGACCTACTGATTTACGATTTTGACCAATATTGATTCTGTGTGTGTGTGTGTGTGCCTGCCCTCCTGTGTCTGTCTCCGTCCCCCAGCTGGTAAGACGGGCCTGGAGAAGGAGCAGGAGTTCATCAGTAAGTGCATGGAGAGCCTGATGATGACCTCGGCCAACCTGGAGAAGGACGCCCACTCCAGCCTCACCGTCATCGAGAGGGGCCTGCTCATGCTCAAGACCCACCTGGAGGCCTTCCGACGCAGGTAGGGAGCACACACACACACACTCTCACAGAAACGATGCACAGAAACTCACACAGAGAAACACACACGCTTCTTATCTCCATCCGCTCAACCTGTGTACTTTAAGCCCCGAACCTTTACATTTAACCAGAACACCGCTTATCCTCAACTATATTACTGACTCACCTAGTAGAGATCATCCCTGGACCTGGAGCTAACCAGCGCTAAGAACCGTGTGTCTTTATGGCGCTCTCTCTCACTTTCTCCCTGCCCCCCAACACACTTTGTCTCCTGCCCCCTCTCCAGGTTTGCGTACCACCTGCGTCAGTGGCAGATCGAGGGCACGGGCATCAGCAGCCACCTGAAGGCGCTGAGCGACAAGCAGTCTCTGCCACTGAGGATCGTGTGCCAGCCCGCCGGCCTGCCCGACAAGGTACCCAAGAAAGTACCCAGCATCTTGGTACTTAATTATTAACCCTTGGTAGATTGGCACACTCAAATGCTCTTGTTGTTCTGTGGTGTTAGGAAGAATCTACAGGCCACGATGTCAAAATTAATGGAAACGATTGGTGCAAGCTAATTTCATACTTTTATGGATTAGAAATAAGTCTGTTTTCATACTACTGTGAATGCTGTGTTCTCATTCTAGATGTTTGTAAGGATGTTTTTCTAACACACCTTTTCTGTGTGTGTGCCTGTTTGTGCGCCTGTGTGTCTGTTTGGCCACTTGCCTTTGTCTCTCTCGTGTGTGTGTGTGTGTCTACGTTCCTACCTGTGTGTGTGGTACCAGATGACCATCGAGATGTACCCCAGTGACCAGGTGGCAGACCTGCGGGCTGAAGTGACCCACTGGTACGAGAACCTGCAGAAGGAACAGATGAACCAACAGGCCCAGCTGCAGGAGTTTGGACAGAGCAGCCGCCAGGGGGACTTCCCAGGTCTCTCACATTTGACCCCTGATCCAGTGTAGCGCCAATACTAATGGAGAGTCTCGATTGATTTTCCTTGATTCCTCGCGTCCTCTCCTCGCCTTCTTAAAACCAATTGGATGAGAAGAAGTGGATGAGTATGCGATTGGATGGAATGAAGGAAATGCTATTGAGATTCTCCCCAAGGCTGTTGCTTCCTTCCCTTTTTGAAGTAATCACCGATCGCACAGTGTATTTTGTAGCAGTGTTTCCGGGCTGGTCTCAGTAGGCTTGAATTTCATTTATTCCAATTCAACCTTTGTCCCAAAGGGCAGTTCCTATGCAGTGAATGGTTTCCTTACCGCCTCATTAGAAATGCACACTTCCTTTGGTGGTTTATTGAAGTACTCCCCTCAGAAGGAGTGGTTAGAGTCGTGGTCCTTTCAGAGTCGTGGTTATTCACTAAGGGAAAGGAGCACGTTAATGGTTTAGAAGCCACTTTTCGCGTTGGGTGTTTCGACAGTCTGCGTTTCTAACGTGCGTGCGTTTCCTTCAGGTGGTTTGATGGGTCCGGTCAGAATGATCTCCTCTGGCCATGAGCTCACCACGGACTACGATGAGAAGACCCTGCATGAGCTGGGCTTCAAAGACATGCAGGTAAATACCTGCACACACTTGGCAGTCTGCCCTTAGGTGTACACATTCACACACTAGAGCCGGGATTCAATCCCATCGCGGGTTATTGGGCATTATGCCTTTTAAAGGCCATTTCGCATTGAGCCGACATATGCAGAGTTTACGCGAAGGAGTTCTCTGCCAACCTGGGACCATTGCTTTTAAAAGCCGCAGTGCCTATAACCTGTGATTGGCCCCCTATCTATTGCACTCATGCCTCTCTCTACCCTCATTTACAGATGGTGTTTGTCTCGCTGGGCGCCCCACGGCGGGAGCGTAAGGGCGAGGGGGTGCAGCTCCCAGCCTCGTGTCTCCCCCCGCCCCAGAAGGAGCACATCCCCATGCTACTGCTGCTCCAGGAGCCCCACCTCACCACCCTGTTCGACCTGCTGGAGATGCTGGCTTGCTTCAAACCCCCAAGTGCCCTGGGAGACAGCCCCGAGGTGGGTCATGGAGAGTGTGTATGTGTGGGGGCATGGGTTAGGGCTGTGTGTGAGGGGATGTCGAGGGTGTGTGAGATGCCAGCCTGCTTTAAGCTCCCCAGAGCGATGGCCGAGGGGGCCCTAGACAGTCCCATGGTGTGTGCGGGGGGGAACAAAGTGGGGTTGGCAGGTCGGTGTGTGTGTGTGTATGAGGGGTTGTATATTGGGGGAAGAGTGGGTGAATCCCTTTCGCATCTCCATCTGTGTGTGTGTGTATGTCTGGGGATGGATTTCATTGTATAATTGTAAAATTTGTAGTCTATTAGACGCCCTTAATAATCTAGCTAAGGAAATCAGAAAGCAACGGAGCTTTTGAAAAAGCAGCTTGGAAACAGCTACAAACCAGACTCGAAATACTCTCCATCCGATTAAATGTCAAATAGACTTTGAACAAATATCCCTTCCAGAATATAAATGAGGTTCTTCCTTCCAGGTGCATCATGCATAATGCATCACGACTGTCCAATTGTCTTCTGGCAGTCGTTTGATAGTCCAGTAAAACGTACTGCAGGGCTGTGTCCCAAATGCCATCCATATTCCCTTTATAGTGCACTATTTTTGACCAGGGCTCATATGTTCTGGTTGATAGTAGTGCACCATATAGAGATTAGATGCAAAGTAGTGCACTATGTAGGGAATGGGTGCCATTTGGGACTCAGCCCTGGAAGGCGTTGTGCATAGGATGTAAGGCGCTCATCTGTCAACGTGTATATTTTAGTCACAGCGTCGGGAGCCGTCTCGTTTTGAAATGCAAAGTCACCCGGCGGTCAGCGCTTTTTATAGTCTCTCCCTTCACAGGGACTCTGAGAGAGGAGTTATCAGTGTGCATTTATCCATCTCCCCTCTCTATTCCCCCTCTTCACTCCCTCACATCTAACACTCACCTGATCTGACCAGAACGTTAAAACTATTACTTGAGTCAAAATGAGCTATTGACTATGAGTGTGTGTGCCTGCCTTTGGATGTGTTTATAGGCAGTGGTGGAAAAGTACCCAATTGTCATACTTGAGTAACTTTCCATTAAGGTGTTTATATTTTTACTCAAGTAAAAGTCACCCAGTAATATACTACTTGAGTAAAAGTCCCAAATTAATTTTGTTCAGTATCAAAAGTATAAATCATTTCAATTGCCTTCTATTAAGCAAAGCAGGCGGACCCGTTTTCTTGTTTTTAAAATGTATGGATAGCCAGGGGCACACTCCAACACTCAGACATCATTTACAGATAGCCAGGGGCACACTCCAACACTCAGACATCATTTATAGATAGCCAGGAGCACACTCCAACACTCAGACATCATTTATAGATAGCCAGGGGCACACTCCAACACTCAGACATCATTTATAGATAGCCAGGAGCACACTCCAACACTCAGACATCATTTACAGATAGCCAGGGGCACACTCCAACACTCAGACATCATTTATAGATAGCCAGGAGCACACTCCAACACTCAGACATCATTTATAGATAGCCAGGAGCACACTCCAACACTCAGACATCATTTATAGATAGCCAGGGGCACACTCCAACACTCAGACATCATTTATAGATGGCCAGGGGCACACTCCAACACTCAGACATCATTTACAGATAGCCAGGGGCACACTCCAACACTCAGACATCATTTATAGATAGCCAAGGGCACACTCAGACATAATTTACAGATAGCCAGGGGCACACTCAGACATAATTTACAGATAGCCAGGGGCACACTCAGACATCATTTACAAACAATGCATTTGGGTTTAGTGAGTCCGCCAGATCAGAGGCAGAAGGGATTTATTTAATTATAGCAATAATGAGGCTGCCCCCCCCCCCCCCCCCCCCCCCCCCCACATCCTGTCGTTATCCACACGTGGGTTGTTGTCTTATCCCCACTCTGGCTTAGTTTCTCAGATGCAAGGATGATTTTGAGACGATGAGGGATTGTTCTACTTCTAAGCTATTTCTAGTAAAACACATTCTTGCCTCTGTAATGCAGTCTTTAACTCATTTGTCAGCTCAAGCCATCTCCAGTGGCCATACGCCCAGATTATCTGCCGGGAAATAGTGGGGCCCATGAAAACACACACTAACAGGACAGAAATGTCTTATTAGTCAAATATTAATTGTTAACCATTAATATCAAATAAACCAGGTAAATATGTCATTTGTTGTCTTGATAGGTGAGTGAATTGGACTATTTTCCTGTCCTGCTAAGCATTCAAAATGTAACAAGTACTTTTGGGTGTCTGGGGAAAATGAGTAAAAGTACCTTATTTTCTTTAGGAATGTAGTCAAGTAAAAGTTGTCCCAAAAAAATAGAGAAGTACAGATACCCCATAAAACTACTTAAGTAGTACTTTAAAGTATTTTTTCTTAAGTACTTTACACCACTGTTTATAGGACTGCTCTACTGCCGCTGTGTGTGTGGGTTCTATCACTGTGACAGCGGAAAATAACGCATTTCTGTTCAAATCTCTAAATACAGTCTTTTATTGTACTCTCCAGAACCTACGATGTGAGGAGCTGCACCTCCATGCTGAGAACCTGTCGAGGCGCGTCTGGGAGCTGCTCATGCTGCTGCCCACCTGCCCCAACATGCTGCTGGCCTTCCAGAACATCGCCGATGACACGGTATGTCACCTGTTCTCACACCCACTCCCCTACGCGCTGTCGCCGCACTCCCCTACGCGCTGTCGCCGCACTCCCCTACGCGCTGTCGCCGCACTCCCCTACGCGCTGTCGCCGCACTCCCCTACGCGCTGTCGCCGCACTCCCCTACGCGCTGTCGCCGCACTCCCCTACGCGCTGTCGCCGCACTCCCCTACGCGCTGTCGCCGCACTCCCCTACACGCTGTCGCCGCACTCCCCTACACGCTGTCGCCGCACTCCCCTACGCGCTGTCGCCGCACTCCCCTACGCGCTGTCGCCGCACTCCCCTACGCGCTGTCGCCGCACTCCCCTACGCGCTGTCGCCGCACTCCCCTACGCGCTGTCGCCGCACTCCCCTACGCGCTGTCGCCGCACTCCCCTACGCGCTGTCGCCGCACTCCCCTACACGCTGTCGCACATTAATCTATTCACTACCACTGACACTTCCCCAATACTGTTGGGCACCAGCCACCAGGCCTGCTTATACCTTTGCGTCATGCTCGTTCGTTTCTACTAGTATTTCTTAAACGGCCCCAGGAGTGTACGTTTTTGTTCCAGCCCATCACGTACACACCTCATTCAACATATCAATGTCCTGCCGATTAGTTGAGTTGTTCAATGAGGCGTGCTTGTTCTGACCCACTTTGCACACCAATCAAACACATGGACATGAATGACAGCGTGAAGATATACGTCCTTTCTCATGTGTGTTCTCTGTCTGTCCGTAGGGAGGCGAGGGTCTGTGCTGGAAGGACCTGCTGAGGATCAAGAGCCCCCACAAGCTGCTGTACGCCCTGGAGATCATCGAGGCCCTGGGCAAGCCCAACCGACGCATCCACCGGGAATCCACGGTACTACTGGGGCTACATACATACATACATACATACACAGTCGTATGCACACCCTCGCTCTGCTCACTGATTCAAACACGCGTATGAATGACCCCTGTGTTGTCCGTCTGTGTCCAGGGGAGCTACAGTGACCTGTACCCGGACTCTGACGACTCCAGCGAGGACCAGATAGAGAACAGTAAGAACTCCTGGAGCTGCAAGGTACGCCTCTTTTTTAAACGGTCTAACTCTCGTACTGTACACCCTTCTACAAACCACTTATCAATCAAGTCAACTCCATTTCCTGTTTTTCGCTCTCTTTTTACAGTTTGTGTCTTCTGGAGGGCTTCAGTTGCTGTTGGAGATCTTCAACTCTGCCATTCTGGAGCCCAAAGACCAGGAGTCTTGGACAGTGGTGGGTGGATCAGAACCGCATTCTAATACATGGAGGAAATGGAATAGAATGGGTTGTATAGATTAAACGAAATAAAGTTGAAGTCTCAGTACATTAGTCAAATGATGAGTGGTAATGATTCTGTAAAAGAGTTATTCACACATTGAAAACTGCTTGAAAACTGAGTTGCCGATTTATCCAATTTCAAAGTGGACAATCATAAATAATATATAAAAACATGGGGGAATGAACAGGACGGATATAAAACTAAGTCAAAAATTGTTTTTAAGACAATGTTCTGTAGTTGGTATTGAGGTTTAACATGGGTCATATCTCTCTCTCTCTCTCCAGTGGTTGTTGGACTGTCTGGCTTGCCTGCTTAAGCTCATCTGCCAGTTTGCGGTGGACCCGGCCGACCTGGACCTAGCCTACCCTGACGTCTTCTCCTGGTCAGGCCTCACCGACAGCCAGCGCAAAAGGGCCTGGCCTGGCAAGTCCCGCAAGTCCGCCGGCGACCACGGCAAGGGCCTGCATATCCCCCGCCTCACGGAGGTACAGTGATCCTCAGCTAAATGCTAACAGTTTATGCTAACCGCTGGGTGAGGAGTTGCCATCCTTAACTCTTTATGTGCAGGAAATACAGAAACGTATAATAACTCCAGATTGAGCAACCAGTAATAAAAGATGAATAAAACATTTTAATTTAGTCATTTTTACTTCATTTCTGAAGTAAAGACAACATTTCTGTCGAAAGTAGAATGTCCTGCAGCCTCTTTCTCTCCCATCTATTTCATCTCCTCTTTTCTCCTGAAGCACTCTTCTGTTGCCTCTCTCTCTCTCTCTCTGGAGCACTCTTCTGTTGCCTCTCTCTCTCTCTCTCTCTCTCTCTGGAGCACTCTTCTGTTGCCTCTCTCTCTCTGGAGCACTCTTCTGTTGCCTCTCTCTCTCTGGAGCACTCTTCTGTTGCCTCTCTCTCTCTCTGGAGCACTCTTCTGTTGCCTCTCTCTCTCTCTGGAGCACTCTTCTGTTGCCTCTCTCTCTCTCTGGAGCACTCTTCTGTTGCCTCTCTCTCTCTCTGGAGCACTCTTCTGTTGCCTCTCTCTCTCTCTCTCTGGAGCACTCTTCTGTTGCCTCTCTCTCTCTCTCTCTGGAGCACTCTTCTGTTGCCTCTCTCTCTCTCTCTGGAGCACTCTTCTGTTGCCTCTCTCTCTCTCTGGAGCACACTTCTGTTGCCTCTCTCTCTCTCTGGAGCACACTTCTGTTGCCTCTCTCTCTCTCTCTGGAGCACTCTTCTGTTGCCTCTCTCTCTCTCTGGAGCACACTTCTGTTGCCTCTCTCTCTCTCTCTCTCTGGAGCACTCTTCTGTTGCCTCTCTCTCTCTCTCTCTCTGGAGCACTCTTCTGTTGCCTCTCTCTCTCTCTCTCTCTGGAGCACTCTTCTGTTGCCTCTCTCTCTCTCTCTCTCTGGAGCACTCTTCTGTTGCCTCTCTCTCTCTCTCTCTCTGGAGCACTCTTCTGTTGCCTCTCTCTCTCTCTCTCTGGAGCACTCTTCTGTTGCCTCTCTCTCTCTCTCTCTCTCTCTCTCTGGAGCACTCTTCTGTTGCCTCTCTCTCTCTCTCTCTCTCTCTCTCTCTGGAGCACTCTTCTGTTGCCTCTCTCTCTCTCTCTGGAGCACTCTTCTGTTGTCTCTCTCTCTCTCTCTCTCTGGAGCACTCTTCTGTTGCCTCTCTCTCTCTGGAGCACTCTTCTGTTGCCTCTCCCTCTGGAGCACTCTTCTGTTGCCCCTCCCTCTGGAGCACTCTTCTGTTTCTCTGTACTTCCCTCCCTGTGGCGTCTTGGCCTCTTGAACTATCCCCATGGTTAATTATATCTATCTTAAATAAACACTTGATAAACCTCCCTTTTTTTTCTTGTCAGGTCTTCCTAGGCCTTGTCCAAGGCACCAACCTGATCCAGCGCTTGATCAACGTGGCCTACACCTACGACAACCTAGCACACAGGTGAGAGAACACCGAAGACGAGAGGTCTATGTTTCAATAGTCACACTACGCACTAGTGTGTAGTACTTAACTAACTCTCCATGCCAATGAAGGCTTTTGAATTTGAAGGATAACAAATGATTGGATTTGAAGGAATGTGTTAGGCATTCATTGTAAGTTTTTTATTGTTGTATGGACATCAGTGTGAAATGTTTGTGTACTGAAGGTTTCCCTCAACCTATCTTGACTACGTTTACTTCCTGTCTCACAGAGTTTTGAAGGCCCAGTCAGACCACCGGTCCCGTCATGAAGGTGAGCTAAATGCTACGTATGCTTAAATAATGTTCATCTACATGAAAAGCCACACACATTTCTTTTCACTGAAAGGACCACTTTCATAGCCTCCTGTCCATTCTGTTTGTGCTTAAGCACATTGTTCTTAGTAGTTTCACATGTCTAATGTGTTATTCCTATGTTCCAGTGACCCACTACTCCATGTGGCTGCTGGTGAGCTGGGCCCACTGCTGCTCTACGGTCAAGTCCAGTCTGGCTGACAGCGACCACCTCCACGACTGGCTCAAGAAGCTCACCCTGCTGGTGCCGGAGGTGAGATCTGGGGTGGAAATGATGAACAACTGCTATCTAGTATTGTCTTCATCTTGCTTTTCTTCCCCCTACCTAAAAACATGACTTTGATTTGTTTCAGTGTAACATTTGTGGGTATTTCCATCCAAAAATATTGTCTCTGAAAAGAATCTAGCTATACCGCGATTTGTTGATTTGTTCACTATCTTATTTTGATGCCTTTGAAATACTAACGTCTCTGTGACCCAATTGATCCGTGTGACTTTGGTAACACAAGACACTCAAGTTAACACGATACTTTCCTCTATTTGATTTTGTTACCAAGATCACACGGATCAACTGGGTCACAGAATCGTATAAATAGAAATGCAAATGGAGTGAGTGAGTGTGTGTCTTGTCCTTCTCAGACGGCGGTGCGTCACGAGGCGTGTAACGGCCTGTACAAGCTGTCCCTGTCTGGTCTGGACGGAGGAGAGTCCATCAACAGGTCCTTCCTGCTGCTGGCCGCCTCCACGCTGCTCAAGTTCCTCCCCGACGCACAGGCCCTCAAACCACTGCGGGTGGGTACAGCACGCATATAGACGCGCATATATATATACACACACACACACACACACAAGCACCATTTTGTTGTACTGTATACTGACTAAAACAAATGTGTTCAGTGTGGGTTATTCACTTCCTAGGTCAATGTAGTGAAGGGGCTCTGTAGCTGATGTGGTCATGTGTTCAGGTGGAGGACTATGAAGAGGAGCCCGTGCTGAGGACGGGCTGTAAGGAGTACTTCTGGCTGCTGTGCAAGCTCATCGACAACATCCACGTCAAAGACGCCAGCCAAACCACTCTGTTGGACCTGGATGCTTTAGCCAGACACCTGGCCGACTGCATCCGGAGGTGAGTCCAAGATGAATCCAAGACCAGTTCGGCGCTCTGAAACGGCATCCTATTGCCTATTTAGTGCGCTACCTTTGATGGACCGCCGGCTCGGGCCAAAAGTAGCTCACTATATGGGAAATAGGCTCAACCCAAGTCTCTCTTGAATTAGATATTTTGTGTGTGATTGCTTGCGTTGTCCACATTCTTGCTGGAGCATGAAGGCCAGCTCAGTTCAAATACACAAGACTGTTTTTAAACCAGTTCGACAATGAAGTTTGCTTGATCAAACTGTCTCTCTTTCCCCAGCCGTGAGATCCTGGACCAGCAGGACGGTGCGATCGAGGACGACGGTCTCACGGGCCTCTTGCGCCTCGCCACCAGCGTCCTCAAACACAAGCCCCCCTTCAAGTTCTCCCGCGAGGGCCAGGAGTTTCTGCGCGACGTCCACAACCTGCTCTTCCTCCTTCCCAGCCTGGCCGACCGCGCCCAGCCCAAGTGCAAGTCGCATGCGGCCCGCGCCGCCGCCTACGACCTCCTGGTGGAGACGGTGAAGGGCTCGGTGGAGAACTACAGGCTGCTTCACAACTGGGTCATGTCCCAGCACATGCAGAGTGAGAGGAACCTTTAGGAACCGTTAAATGCTGCTAGGAATATTTGTCAGTGAGAGTAATGCATTGGTGGGAGGGCCCAAGGGAATGCAATGGGTATTGAATCAGACATTGTGCAGGCTGACCAAACTGAATATAGTTTTTGTCCATACACTGCGCCTAGCTGTTTTTTTGTTTTTTTTTTGGGGGGGGGGGGGGGGGGGGTTTAAACAAACATCCAAATAGCATCCTGTTGAAGTCAGGCCATCCTGTTGGTAATGTCTGCTCCATGGATTTCCATGACCGGATCAAATGAGCGGAGCAAGTTGGTCTATTTAAGTTCAAGGTCCCATTGTAAATGATATGATTAGGATCCAATGTACATAACATAATCTTATATCCAGTATATTCTATTAGGTTCCTGAAAGATATGAAGATTTGTGTTTTTTACCCCGCCCAGCCTCTCATGCCCCGTACAAGTGGGACTACTGGCCCCATGATGACGTGCGTGCCGAGTGTCGCTTCGTGGGCCTCACTAACCTGGGGGCCACCTGCTACCTGGCCTCCACTATCCAACAGCTCTACATGATCCCTGAGGCACGCCAGGCCGTCTTCACTGCTAAGGTCAGTCCAATACTGTGCACCTCTTTCTCTCTCTTTGTCCTATCGTACCTCTATTGCTCTCCCTCTTGCTTTTCTTATACACCTCTTTCTTTCTCTCTGTCTTTCTCTGTCTCTCTGTCTGTCTCTGTGATTGTAATGGATGCTATTACAATGGTTCCTTTTTCACAGTGCTGTAGGTTGTATGGGGCAATTTCACCTCATCCACGCTTGTGTGTGTGTGTGTGTGTGTGTATATAACACATCTGGATGATACGCGGCAGCCATTTTGCGCTAGAATGCTCATCCCACACATGCTATTTCACTCCCTCTGCCACCTGAAGAATGCTTTGATGTTGAGGTTGTGAATGTTGTTTATTAATGAGAGTTGTGTGGGTTTTTTTCCAGTACGCAGAGGAGATTAAGCACAAGACCACATTACTGGAGCTCCAGAAGATGTTCACCTATCTCATGGTATGCAGCCGGTCTCTCTCCTTCAGCCCTCTGTCACCCCTCTCTATCTCCTCAGTCCGTTGACAAGAACAAACAGACATTGTCCCCGTAGGGACACTGCTACTTCAGTTTTTCTCCACGCCGCCTTTCTTCCGTTGCCTAATTCTTCTCCCCTCTCCATCCCTGGTTCCAGGAGAGCGAGAGGAAGGCGTACAACCCCCGTCCGTTCTGTAAGACCTACACCATGGACAAGCAGCCCCTGAACACGGGCGAGCAGAAGGACATGACAGAGTTCTTCACCGACCTCATCACCAAGATAGAGGAGATGTCCCAGGACCTGAAAAACACAGTGAAGACTCTCTTTGGCGGCGTCATCACCAACAATGTGGTCTCGCTGGTAAGAGTCACCGTACTCCTTTAAATGTTTACCGGCAACATTTCCATAGTGCAAAAGAATTGTGTAAAGTGCAAAACTCATTATAAACCGCATTAAATCACACTACGAGATTTACCGTCTTTTTTGTGCTTTGCACAATTCCTTTGCTCTACAAAAATTCACATCAAAATGTTGCCGTGTGTGTGAAGCCATTCTCATTCCACTAATTTTCTCCATCCAACAGGACTGTGACCACGTGAGTCAGACAGCCGAGGAGTTCTACACAGTCCGGTGCCAGGTGGCCGACATGAAGAACATCTACGTAAGCACGACATCGTTGACTTTGTTTAGAAGTGCAACCAAGTGTTATAGACTGGGGTTTTACCTTCCAATCACAAGTCTCAAATCTCATAGCACTGTAGTGTCACACTGCTGCCTTCTATTCAGCTTGGAATTCTTACTCTGGCAAATGGAAACTTTTCCTCATGTCATCCTATGTTATGCTCTGTTAGTCTGGTGTATTTTCTACGCTCCTAGTTCTTGTGGGCATACAGTACTGCATGTTGGCATGTTGCTAGAGACGTTGGTGTGTCTTCGTGTATCCTCAGGAATCTCTGGACGAGGTGACCATCAAGGACACACTGGAGGGGGACAACATGTACACCTGCTCCCAGTGTGGCAAGAAAGTACGCGCCGAGAAGAGGTGAGTCGAGGAACCTGCTGGTCCAAATGCCTTGTACTTTCTCTCCTGAAAATAAGCAAAACATAATAAATTGGAGGTGGTAGTTGTATACTAGACATTTTTGGAACGGTTAGCTGGTTTTCCACCAGTTGATGTTGGTTTACGATTTGAAGAAATAACTTCTTGACATCTCTAGTGTATTTTTTTTGTCCAAGACCTGTGCTTAAATTAATCTCCCTTCCCTTTCTCCATCCTGCTCTGTTCCAGGGCCTGCTTCAAGAAGCTTCCTCGCATCCTGAGCTTCAACACCATGCGCTACACCTTCAACATGGTCACCATGATGAAGGAGAAGGTCAACACACACTTCTCCTTCCCCCTGCGCCTCGACATGACCCCCTACACTGAGGACTTCCTCATGGCCAAGGGCGACAGGAAAGAGGGTACGCGTCACTTCCTGTTCCCGACAGACCCCCAACCACCTGATTTGGTTCTCCATAGGCCCTGTACTAAATTCACTTGTGTCACTATACTGTCTATTCGGTGTATTTGAAATCGGGTTGAATAGCAATATGAGGAGAATTCCCTTTTCATAGTCTGTAGAAAAAGGACCAAAGTGCTGGATAGAAAAAATTATATTTGAAAACAAAGTCGTGTCTAATGCTCCCCAGTGATTTATCACCTCTATATGAGGAGTTTTGTTCCTCTTGATATCTTCATCAGGTCCACCTAGCCTATCAGAGGGCAAACTAGGAGGAGCAACCAGCATACCTTCAACCAATAATTGGAGGAATGGGTTGCTCATTGACGTGGTCCACTATACCCTACTACAGGTTTCCGGGAGGAGGGTGGGGCTAAGGTGGCGGAGAGCTACGAGTACGACCTAATCGGCGTCACGGTGCACACAGGCACGGCGGACGGCGGCCATTACTACAGTTTCATCCGAGACATCGTCAACCCGCACGCCTACAAGAATAACAAATGGTGAGGAATATCTCTGGCTCTAGTATTGAAATAAGATCAGTGGGGAATTTTTTTTTAAAAAGAGGTCTCATGTTATGGCCTTACGATACACTGTCCTGCATCTGAGTGCTTTTGAATTTTAGGGAATATAACCGACTGTCATTAACTTAGTTTGCTTTTCTCAGGTACCTTTTCAACGATGCCGAGGTGAAGCCGTTTGATTCAGCCCAGCTAGCCTCCGAGTGCTTCGGTGGAGAGATGACGGTAAATCCTCAAATAAAGACAAAGCTCCAGTGTTTTCCTTCTCATTTATACTTCTCAATTTTTGAAATGTTTCGTCTCACCAACATATGTCTTTTAGACAAAAACATACGACTCGGTCACCGACAAGTTCATGGACTTCTCCTTTGAGAAGGTCAGTTTCCTTGTAAATCATTTTCTAAAGTGAAATTTAGTTGAATAAAATGCTGGGTTTTAAAGTTGACAGTTTGTCTTGTGTCTCTCCCTCCAGACCCACAGTGCCTACATGCTTTTCTACAAGAGAGTGGAGCTCGAGGAGGAAAATGGCAAAGACTTGAACTTCGACGTTTCTCCAGATCTACTCGAGGTACCCGGCTGGTTACAATCTCATTGCACTCGCCTTTCTCACGTTCTTTATTCTCTCAAAACTTTGAAATACTTATTCTGTGTTTCTTTTATTTTCTCTACTCAGTGGATTTGGCAAGACAACATGCAGTTTCTCCAGGACAAGAACATTTTCGAGCACACATACTTTGGGTAAGTGACACATTTTTGTACTAGCCATCATGACTACCTTTTCTGAAGCTTGAATGAAGATGTGATATTATTGAGAACTTATGTTAAGAGTACTTTGCTTGTGTGCCCGTGACTTGACCCTGAAATGTATAAATCGATTTGACCTATTAAGTACTGTCTCAATTAAAGCTCATATCCATTCAAATATGAATATGGTCTTGATCTGTTAACCTGGTGTAAGTTATGTAGGGTGAAGTGTTGCCTTGGTGGATAAACTGGTCTGAGATCAGTGTTATGACTCTCTCTGTACTCTTACCTACAGGTTCATGTGGCAGCTTTGCAGCAGCATTCCTAGCACTTTACCAGACCCCAAAGCTATCTCCCTCATGACTGCCAAGGTACGACCGCACTTAAAGCCTTATTCTCGACCATAGAACTTAATTTGAAAATCCTTAAACTTGACACAGATTTATTTATGGCTTTACCTTTACACATATTTATTTATGGCTTTACCTTTACACTTTGAATATACTTTCCACTCTCACACTTCTCCTCGGTTACAGCTTAGCACGTCATTTGTCCTGGAGACGTTCATTCACTCTAAGGAAAAGGTGAGTTGTCCCTCCTTACTGTCAGTGGGTGGCTCCCTCTTGTGGCCAGCCTCAATTGCAGTCAGGTTATTTTTCAGCAATTTTTCTTTATTTTTAAATATTTTATTTTTCAGCAATTTAATTTTTTTGCCCTCTGTTTTACCGTGTGGAAGATGGTCTAACTTCGAGCCAAGGTTTGTCTAAATTTTGTCTGTTTTCAGCCCACCATGTTGCAGTGGATCGAGCTCCTGACCAAACAATTCAACAACAGCCAGGCGGCCTGCGAGGTAAATCGACTGTTTGTTGAAGCACAAATCGGGGACCACATATTGAACTGAATGGTTTTCAGTCATCAGGGTAATTGCTAACTTTGTGTGGTTGTGGTCTTTCAGTGGTTTTTGGACCGCATGGCTGATGACAACTGGTGGCCCATGCAGATCCTCATCAAGTGCCCCAATCAGATTGTTCGACAGGTGAGAGCCCCAATCAGATTGTTTGGCAGTCACTCACTCACTCACACACACACACCACACACTCACTCACTCACACTGTCTGCCCTGTTTTCCCCCATCAGATGTTTCAGAGGCTGTGTATCCATGTCATCCAGAGGCTGCGGCCAGTCCACGCCCACCTCTACCTACAACCTGGCATGGAGGACGGGTAGGAATGGTTGCTTATGTAGAAATCAATCAACCAGCCAATCAATCACTCACAACTCAGAAACATGTTAATTTGTAAGCTTTATAGCGTAAACAATTGATGGCTTACGCGTACATTTTATTTTTAGAATTTTTCCCACATTAAACTAGCTTCTGATATCCCATGAATCGTCTATAACGTGGCTCTTGAGCTGATCATGTTTTGCTGCCACTAGAGGCGATGCAGTGTGACATCACCGTGTTGTGTCTGTCTGTCATTAGCTGGCTGAGAGAAAGGCGCCACGTGTCACCAAGTTGTCCTAGCACTGTGGGCACTTGGAGTTTTGTGGCACAACATGGAGAGAAATGGTCACTAACCAAAGAAGTTTAGATTGATAATGTTCTGGACAAACTCAGGGAAAACTCCCAAGTTTAATTCCACTGTATCACCTGGGTCATGTTCATTAAGGTACTCAAGAGAATGTTTCGAAATGCTTTGCATCACAAAACGAAAATGGGAGTTCAAGGTAGTCCCTTTCTGTTTCAGTCCATTTTCATTTGTTTGGTACTGAATGAACATGACCTGAGAAGTTGTCTGATGTGACTTCCTGTGTGTGGCCTCCAGGTCTGACGACATGGACGGGCCGGTGGAGGACATCGGCAGCCGCTCGTGCGTGACGCGCTTCGTCAAGACGCTGCTGTCCATCATGGAGCATGGCGTCAAGCCCCACAGCAAACACCTGACCGAGTACTTCGCCTTCCTCTACGAGTTCGCCAAGATGGGAGAGGAGGAGGTGTGTCGTGGATAACAATAGTCATTTTATAGGAATATGCTCATGACACTTTAAAAAAAATCCCAAATGAGTTCCAAATGGCACCCTATTACCGACAGTGTACTGCTTTTGACCAGAGGCCTGTGCATACATTTTCAGTATGTTTTCTGTTTCCTGCAGGGCTTGAACCCCATGACCTTGGTATTACCTCACCAAGATGCATGGCTAAGTGTTTTTAGAGAACAAGTTTTTGCCAACGGTCTGTTTTTCTCTTTTGTCATTCCTCCAGAGTCAGTTCCTTCTGTCCCTACAAGCCATTTCTATCATGGTGCACTTCTACATGGGCACCAAGGGGCCTGAGAATGTAAGTATACGCTAGTTTGTGTGTGTGTGTGTGTGTGTGTGTGTGTGTGTGTGTGTGTTACTGTGATGGTGTGTGTAATGACTCGGTCACCCCAGCCCCAGGTGGAGGTGCTGTCTGAGGAGGAGGGCGAAGAGGAGGACGAGGAGGAGGACATCTTGTCCCTGGCGGAAGAGAAGTACCGCCCGGCCGCCTTGGAGAAGATGATAGCTCTCATCGCCCTGCTGGTGGAACAGTCCCGCTCTGAGAGGTAGGGCACTGCCGGGCAGAGACGGTCACGGCACCACTTGGGACACAGGAAAGCCATATGTATGGCACAGGGATTTGACCTGCTACTAGCAAAGTGAGATTAGTAAATGTTACTGGACAAGTTGTGTATCACCCAGAACTAGAAAATTGTTGTGACTAGACAATTTGGTATTGTACATTTGCTGGGTCACAGGAAATGTTCATAGTTTTGGCGCAGGACAACATAGTGTTCGCAATACAGCCCAAAAGTTAGCTATAAATACTACCACATACAGCACCCAATGTATTCGCTGTTGTCACTATCAAATCCTCCCACTTCTTCGCATGTTTAATTTCACCTTCATTCTAATCTCATTTTCTCCCTCCGTCTCTCTCCAGACACCTGACTCTGTCCCAGAGTGACATGGCAGCCCTGACCGGGGGGAAAGGCTTCCCCTTCCTCTTCCAGCACATCCGAGACGGCATCAACATCAGGCAGACCTGCAACCTCATCTTCAGCCTGTGTCGCTACAACAACCGCCTGGCCGAGCACGTACGCTTAACACGCACCCACAAACAAACACGTCACCGTTGTTAATGGCAGACCCTGACCGTGACCCCACTCTCCGAGGGTGTCTCGGGGAGAGTTGGAATTTGCAAAAAGCACATTTCCAATTTGTATTAATAAACACTTTTACATGTTTGAAAAATGACAATATATAGGCACCCACCAAATTTTTATTATTATTACATACTGGAACGAACTACAAAAATCTCTGAAACTGGAAACACTTATCTCCCTCACTAGCTTTAAGCACCAGCTGTCAGAGCAGCTCACAGATTACTGCACCTAGCCCATCTATAATTTAGCCCAAACAACTACCTCTTTCCCTACTGTATTTATTTTGCTCCTTTGCACCCCATTATTTATATCTCTACTTTGCACATTCTTCCACTGCAAATCTACCATTCCAGTGTTTTACTTGCTATATTGTATTTACTTTGCCACCACAGCCTTTTTTTTTGCCTTTACCTCCCTTATCTCACCTCACTTGCTCACATTGTATATAGACTTATTTTTCTACTGTATTATTTGTTTTACTCCATGTGTAACTCAGTTGTATGTGTCGAACTGCTTTGCTTTATCTTGGTCGCAATTGTAAATGAGAACTTGTTCTCAACTTGCCTACCTGGTTAAATAAAGATGAAATAAATCAAATCAAATTTCTCCTGTGTTCTATTCCAGATTGTATCCATGCTCTTCACCTCTATCGCTAAACTGACGCCTGAGGTAAGCACTGATGTGAGAACCTATACTTTTAATACATAATGCTCTCAATATATTATCCAACTCTATTAGTTTGTACAAATCTCAATTTATCCCTTAAATGTTCTCTACTTTCTCTCATCTCTCTCTCTCCGCCCCCTTCTCTCTCTCTCTCCGCCCCCTTCTCTCTCTCTCTCCGCCCCCTTCTCTCTCTCTCTCCGCCCCCTTCTCTCTCTCTCTCTCCGCCCCCTTCTCTCTCTCTCTCTCTCCGTCCCTCTTTTAGGCGGCAAACCCTTTCTTCAAGCTGCTCACCATGCTGATGGAGCTGTCAGGTGGTCCTCCGGGCATGCCTTCCTTCGCCTCATACATATTACAGAGGATCTGGGAGGTACGGTTACACACACTCAACATAAAATCCAATGTTATTGGTCACATGCTTCATAAACAGCAGGTGTAGACTAAGTGATCCTTACGGGCCCTTCCCAACGGTTTAGATATACAATTATAATAATAAAAGGAATAAATAATGATATCTTGGTGCAGGGGTACAAGGTCATTGAGGTAGTTATGTACATATAGGTAGGGGTCGAGTGACTCGGCAACAGGACAGATAACAAGCAGTAGCAGCAGCGTATGTGTTGAGTCGAGAGCTGGTGCAAAAAGGGTCAATGCAGATAGTCTAGCAGTTTCCGTACCAAGCGGTGACTCAGCCAGGCAAGATTCTCTCAATGGTGCAGCTGTAGAACTTTGTTGAGAATCTGAGGGCCCATGCCAAATCGTTTCAGCCTCCTGAGGGGCAAAGGGCGTTGTGCCGCCTTCACGACTGCTGGTGTGTGTGTGGATCATGTTAATTCCTAAGTGAGAAACTTGAAGCTCTCGACCCACGCCACTACAGCCCGTCGATGTGGATGGTAGCGTGCTCGGCTCTCCGTTTCCTGGAGTCACTGATCAGCTCCTTTTGTCTTGCTGAGGTTGAGAGAGGAGGTTGTTGTCCTGGCACCACACTGCCAGGTCACTAACCCTCCTATAGGCTATCTTGTCGTCGGTGATCAGGCCTACCGCCGTCGTGTCGTCAGCGAACTTAATGATGGTGTTGGAGTTAGGCGTTGCCACTCAGTCGTGGGTGAACAGGGATTATAGGAGGGGACTAAGCACGTGCCCCTGAGGGGCCCCAGTGTTGATGGTCAGCGGGGCGGATGTCTTGTTGCGTACCCTCACCACCTGGGAGCGGCCCGACAGGTAGTCCAGGATCCAGTTGCAAAGGGAGGTGTTCAGTCCCAGGGTCCTTAGCTTAGTGATGGTCTTTGAGGGCACATAGGTTCATCTGATTCATTGTTCTTTATCAAGTTACTTCAGTTAAACATAAATTTATCCATCTATTTGTCCTTAATCCACATTATCAAGTTATTTCAGTTGATCTTGATGCCGTTGCCAAAAATATTTGTTGTGTGTGTGTTCTCTCCCAGGTGATAGAGTACAACCCTAGCCAGTGTCTGGACTGGTTGGCGGTGCAGACCCCCAGGAACAAGCTGGCTCACAGCTGGGTGCTGCAGAACATGGAAAACTGGGTGGAGCGCTTTCTACTGGCCCACAACTACCCCCGTGTCCGCACCTGTAAGAACCCTTGTGATGTCTTTCTCTGTCTGGAAATTCTTACTGACTACACTGCAAAAGTATAAGGACACCTGCTTGTCGTACTTGTCATTCCAAAATCATGGCCATTAATATGGAGTTGGTCTCCCCTTTGCTGCAAAAACAGCCTCCACTCTTCTGGGAAGGCTTTCCACTAGATGTTGGAACATTGCTGCGGAGACTTGCTTCCATTCAGCCACGAGTATTAGGCCTGGCTCGCAGCGTTCCAATTCATCCCAAAAGTGTTCTATGGGGTTGAGGTTAGGGCTCTGTGCAGGCCAGTCAAGTTCTTCCACACCGATCTTGACAAACCATTTCTGTATGGACCTTGCTTTGTGCGTGGGGGCATTGTCATGCTGAAACAGGAAAGGGTCTTCCCAAACTGTTGCCACAAAGTCGGAAGTACAGAATCGTCTAGAATGTAATTGTATGCTGTTGCGTTAAGATCTCCCTTCACTGAAACTAAGGGGCCTAGCCCAGACCATTATTCCTCCTCCACCAAACTTTACAGTTGCCACTATGCATTGGGGCAGGTAGCGTGCCACAAACCAGGTATTGTGTGTAGCAGTGATACCCAAGTACATCTTAAATTTATTCAAACTTAAACTCAATGTAAATGTCCATCAACAAACTTCTTACTGCTTATCAGACACATTTCCACTTGCTGAACATGAACTCCTGAGATGAAACATGCAGCCTCTTAAGACAATTGTTACATAGTTGCAGTCTAAATTGAGCCGTGGTCTCAACCTTTTCATTCAACAGAATAAAACAAGAGTATGGTACAAAAATAGTGGTATCAGAATAATAACGTTGACGTCAACAATGACAAAGTTCATTTGAGTAGGAGTTGCCCTCCAAAAATAAATACAAGTAGATGGCGCTGCAACGACGTCTTTGAAAGAAGTCCATAAAGCAAACACATGAAATAAAGATTTCACTACAACACAATGCCACTCTGTCCTGTTCAGCATTTCCATGGTTAAGCTATGTGGTGCTTAGAACCCTGGCCTTGCACAATCTGGCCTGCATCTATCTGATCTTACAGTTGACCGGGGCAGCTCTTATCAGGGAAGAGATTTGACCAACTGACTTGTTGGCCCGTCCAACGTTTAAAGTCACTGAGCTGCTCAGGAAGGCCATTCTACTCATCCCCATCATTCTCTTCTCACTCTAGCAAAAGGACGATTGTGTGGAAAGCTGGCCTAGAAATACAAAAAGGACAGACATCGAGGCAAAACGCTACTCTAACTCTGAGTTCTCCCTCTGTCCCTCTAGCGGCAGCCTACCTCCTGGTCTCCCTGATTCCCAGCAACTCGTTCCGCCAGATGTTCCGCTCCACGCGTTCCCTCCACATCCCCACGCGGGACCTGCCCCTGTCCCCCGACACCACCGTGGTGCTCCACCAGGTACGGTTACACACTGCAGTCCTGTCTCCCTGTGTTTTAATAGTGTTTAGGTTCTACTCAAGGTACAGACGGACACCGAGGAAAAGCTCAGACCAGATTTATTCACCCACCTGGATGCTTCAGCTAAATAGCGTAACATGCAAATAGAGCCAACAGGGCCTGCCTGCTCGTTATGCAGGATTAGGTGTCCACTTATGACGGCAGATTGATGAGGGCGGCATATTCTGAGCTTAACTGATACCAACAAAAACACATAAAACCTCACACAATTCTGCCCTAAAACAATGACAATTTCTCTCAGCCAAGGCTTTTAAAATATTTAGCTTGTCCATTCCCAGTGCACTTCTCCAGGGTGCTATTACAGAGATGCGGCGCTCCATCAACGTTCGGTCAAAAATAACATCTGGCCTCCCGGGTGGCGCAATGGTTAAGGGCGCTGTACTGCAGCGCCAGCTGATCGCGCACCAGCGACTCCTGTGGCGGGCCGGGCGCAGTGCGTGCTAACCGAGGTTGCCAGGTGCACGGTGTTTCCTCCGACACATTGGTGCGGCTGGCTTCCGGGTTAGATGCGCGCTGTGTTAAGAAGCAGTGCGTCTTGGTTGGGTTGTGTATCGGAGGACGCATGACATTCAACCTTCGTCTCTCCCGAGCCCGTACGGGAGTTGTAGCGATGAGACAAGATAGTAGCTACTAAACAATTGGATACCACGAAATTGGGGAGGAAAAATAAAAAAAAGAATAAAAAGAACATCTAACGCAAATCATGTAGCCGATTTAAAGCACATGGTAGAATGAGTACGTGGCCTTTTCTGTAGTCTACAGGCTGCAGATAAAATTTGACAATTTATTAAGATGGACTTTTTACATCATGCAGGTTTCTCTGATCAAACTAAATTGAGCCCAATCATATAAAACCTACTCTTGTCACGTTAACAAACAATATTTCCTAAACAGGACAGGTCAAGAGTAAAATGGACCGTATAGAATCTACAATCACAACTGTTGTCCAGGAGTTTCACCCCATTGTCATGATCAGTGTATCTGTACATTTTTTGACAAGTTGATCATAGCGAAACATTTTAATATTTCTGCATTTCCTGTTGTGCAAACACATTGCAAATAGGCTCACGATAACTCCTGATAAAGTTGGGTGGCTGATATTCAGAGCTTCAATAGCCAAATTGATTAGTCACAGGAATCGGGACTAATAAGGCCTGTTTTACAAATGGCTGCACCCCAATAAGCCAGCAGCATTACCACCCTGCATCCCACTGCTGGCTTGCTTCTGAAGCTATGCAGGGTTGGTCCCTGGATGGGAGACCAGATGCTGCTGGAAGTGGTGTTGGAGGGCCAGTAGGAGGCACTCTTTCCTCAGGTCTAAAAAACATAGCAGGGGACACTGCCCTGTGTCGGGTGCCATCTTTTGGATGGGACATTAAACGTGTGTTCTGACTCTGTGTTCACTAAAGATCCCATGGCACTTATTGTTAGAGTAGGGGTGTTAACCCCGGTGTTGTGGCTAAATTCCCAATCTGGCCCTCAAACCATCACGGCCACCTAATCATCCCCAGCGTACATTTGGCTCGTTCATCCCCTGTAACTATTCCCCAGGTCGTTGCTGTAAATGAGAACGTGTTCTCGGTCAATAAAAGCGTGAGCCGACGTCTTTTCAACTGTTCGTCTCTCCTCGGGCGGCAGAAAGGCAAGGACCGTCCCTGCATGCAAGTTACACAAGCATATATATTTATACCCCGACTGGGCGGATCTCCCCTTCTTGTACGTCTAAGATAAACAATTAGTCTCTGTTGCTGGGCGGAAACTAGGTCTGTGCCTCTTTGTTGGTGTCCAGAACCTTTTGTGCCTGTGTGAGAGTGAGAGCTGTAGTTAGTGTCGTTGGGGCCCCTCTGGCCCCCCCACAGATGTTTCCTCCCTCTTCAACTCTTGTCCTCACATTGATGTTGAGTTCCACCTCTCCTTGCCCTTGTTCTTCAGAAATTAACTTGGCATAACATCAACCCGACTGTTGCTCTCTTACCTACTTCCTTAGAATGTTAATATACAGCACTAACAGTGTGTGACCTGAGACCGACACTTTTTGTACTTCCCCTTGCCGCTACAATAACACACAAGCTCCAACAACCTAACCCATAACAAGATTACTACCACGAATGAGCTAATTACACAATTAAAATGGGATCAGGTCAAACCGGTGTCCATCGTTAGTGACAACGTTTCGACCAATCAGGTCTCGGCAATAATAACCATTTCCTGGTATTTTCTGATCACCTGCTCAGACTTTGGATGATATCTTCTATTTCGAAAGACTTCAAGTACAAATATTGTATTGATACTGGGATTAGTGGATTGGATTTACAACCCATAAAGGAGACTTACTGTATCTTTTAGGGAAATTGTATTGTTCATGTACAGCGATTTAGATTGAAGTGTCCGTGTTTCATAGGAACTGTTTTGAAGTGATTATTTTTGTATGAAAAATGAAAAATAGAGTAATATCTCCCATCTTTCCCTTGGCTCCTGTACCAGGTGTACAACCTGCTTCTGGGCCTGCTGGGCCGGGCCAAGCTGTACGTGGACGCGGCGGTACATGGGACCACCAAGCTGGTGCAGTACTTCAGCTTCATGACCTATTGCCTCATCTCCAAGACGGAGAAGCTCATGTTCTCCGGTTACTTCATGGACCTGTGGAACCTCTTCCAGGTGAGGGTTGAAAGGGCTTTGTTTGCTTTGGGAAGAGTTGAGTGTGATAAATTAGACTAGTATTAGATTTGCATGTTATTCATAGAAGTCATTAGAAGTCTGTTTGTGCACTAGAATGAATACAGGTATTTAGTACATCTCAAGGCGTACACTTAAAATTTTAAAAATGAAGCATTTTAACTACCTTTTTAGGTTTGTTTGGTTCCTTTTTCTCTTCCTCTGTGGTGTGTTCACCTGTACACCAAGGTGTACACACCTTATTGAAGAATAACGCTACTGATCGTAATGAAATAGTTGAGCTGCAGTAAGAACACTTCTCTGATCTTTCTCCATGTCTCCCCCCCCCACACACACACACAGCCCAAGCTGTCTGAACCAGCCATCGCCACGAACCACAACAAGCAGGCCCTGCTCTCTTTCTGGCACAACGTGTGTATGGAGTGTCCCGAGAACGTCCGGCTGGTCGTCCAGAACCCCGTGGTCACTAAGAACATCGCCTTCAACTACATCCTGGCCGACCACGACGACCAGGAGGTGGAAATAATAAATCTAGCTGCAGAGACACCCTAATTATTTTAAAATACATCTAGCTGTGAGCAGAGGCAACGAGGTCCTAGCAATAGAAACAGTACCACTTGGTCAACCGTTGACACTAAAATGGGCAAAGGCGATACCCATCTGGAGCATGTTTACCAAGTTGCATGATTCTACCTCCAATAGGTGATGAGTTGCGTCGTGCATGTTTGCCACAACAGCTACCACGCTACTGCCACAGACTACTGTCCATTCCAACTTAATGTTTACCAAACTCCCTGCCCCTACGTCCAACAGTTCAGTAGTTTTAACCTTCGGTGCAAAGAAGCGCCTTCGACTAGCGAAGAGCGGCAGTCTCTGAAACGCAACTTTTTCTTAGCTGTTTATCCAAGAACAAGTTGTAAATGTAAAAATGTTACCAGCAGGAACACAACAGTCAAAGAAAGAATGTAGGCCAGTCGTTAGAGGCGAGTCTAAAAGCCTGCTTTCCCAACAGGTGGTGCTGTTCAACCGGGGAATGCTGCCGGCGTACTACGGCATCCTGAGGATGTGCTGCGAGCAGTCGCCCGCCTTCACCCGCCAGCTGGCCTCGCACCAGAACATCCAGTGGGCCTTCAAGAACCTGACGCCACACGCCAGCCAGTACCCAGGGGTGGGTGGTCCGGCTGACTGTGACTCTCTGTCCCTTTTGTGTATAATGGGAAGATTCCCTGATTCTGACTGGGTGCTGGTGTGTGTTGTCTGTTTTCTCTCTTACTGCCTCAGCCGACTATCTACCCCTCTGTTATACTGCCTATGTCTATAACCCCCTCAGGCTTGTGCCCTGTCCAGAAACATCCCCTAGGCACTTCATGAAGAGATCAGATGGGTAATAGTGAGGGCTAGGCCTCTGAAGATGTTTCTAGAGGGGCTCTCTGACTCCTGTATGAGGTTGATTTGCGTTTGTCTCTGTTGAATCTTTGACCAGTGTCTGGTGTGTCTGTCCCTCTGCAGGCAGTGGAGGAGCTGTTCAACCTGATGCAGCTGTTTGTGGCCCAGCGGTCGGACATGAGGGAGGAGGAGCTGGAGGACGTCAAGCAGTTTAAGAAGACCACCATCAGCTGCTACCTTCGCTGTCTGGACGGACGCTCCTGCTGGACCACACTCATCAGGTAACACACAAAGAGGAGATCACACACAGAGAGGAGATCACACACAGAGAGGAGATCACACACAGAGAGGAGATCACACACAGAGAGGAGATCACACACAGAGAGGAGATCACACACAGAGAGGAGATCACACACAGAGAGGAGATCACACACAGAGAGGAGATCACACACAGAGAGGAGATCACACACAGAGAGGAGATCACACACAGAGAGGAGATCACACACAGAGAGGAGATCACACACAGAGAGGAGATCACACACAGAGAGGAGATCACACACAGAGAGGAGATCACACACAGAGAGGAGATCACACACAGAGAGGAGATCACAAACAGAGAGGAGATCACACACAGACAGAGAGGAGATCACACACAGACAGAGAGGAGATCACACACAGACAGAGAGGAGATCACACACAGACAGAGAGGAGATCACACACAGACAGAGAGGAGATCACACACACAGAGAGGAGATCACACACACAGAGAGGAGATCACACAGACAGAGAGGAGATCACACACAGACAGAGAGGAGATCACACACAGACAGAGAGGAGATCACACACAGACAGAGAGGAGATCACACACAGACAGAGAGGAGATCACACACAGACAGAGAGGAGATCACACACAGACAGAGAGGAGATCACACACAGACAGGAGATCACACACAGACAGAGAGGAGATCACACACAGAGAGGAGATCACACACAGAGAGGAGATCACACACAGAGAGGAGATCACACACAGAGAGGAGATCACACACAGAGAGGAGATCACACACAGAGAGGAGATCACACACAGAGAGGAGATCACACACAGAGAGGAGATCACACACAGAGAGGAGATCACACACAGAGAGGAGATCACACACAGAGGAGATCACACACAGAGAGGAGATCACACACAGAGAGGAGATCACACACAGAGAGGAGATCACACACAGAGAGGAGATCACACACAGAGAGGAGATCACACACAGAGAGGAGATCACACACAGAGAGGAGATCACACACAGAGAGGAGATCACACACAGAGAGGAGATCACACACAGAGAGGAGATCACACACAGAGAGGAGATCACACACAGAGAGGAGAGCACACACAGACAGAGAGGAGAGCACACACAGACAGAGAGGAGAGCACACACAGACAGAGAGGAGAGCACACACAGACAGAGAGGAGAGCACACACAGACAGAGAGGAGATCACACACAGACAGAGAGGAGATCACACACAGACAGAGAGGAGATCACACACAGACAGAGAGGAGATCACACACAGACAGAGAGGAGATCACACACAGACAGAGAGGAGATCACACACGACAGAGAGGAGATCACACACGACAGAGAGGAGATCACACACGACAGAGAGGAGATCACACACGACAGAGAGGAGATCACACACAGACAGAGAGGAGATCACACACAGACAGAGAGGAGATCACACACAGACAGAGAGGAGATCACACACAGACAGAGAGGAGATCACACACAGACAGAGAGGAGATCACACACAGACAGAGAGGAGATCACACAGACAGAGAGGAGATCACACAGACAGAGGAGATCACACACAGACAGAGAGGAGATCACACACAGACAGAGAGGAGATCACACACAGACAGAGAGGAGATCACACACAGACAGAGAGGAGATCACACACAGACAGAGAGGAGATCACACACAGACAGAGAGGAGATCACACACAGACAGAGAGGAGATCACACACAGACAGAGAGGAGATCACACACAGAGAGGAGATCACACACAGAGAGGAGATCACACACAGAGAGGAGATCACACACAGACAGAGAGGAGATCACACACAGACAGAGAGGAGATCACACACAGACAGAGAGGAGATCACACACAGACAGAGAGGAGATCACACACACACAGAGAGGAGATCACACACACACAGAGAGGAGATCACACACACACAGAGAGGAGATCACACACAGACACACAGATAGGAGATCACACACAGACACACAGAGAGGAGATCACACACAGACACACAGAGAGGAGATCACACACAGACACACAGAGAGGAGATCACACACAGACACACAGAGAGGAGATCACACACAGACACACAGAGAGGAGATCACACACAGACACACAGAGAGGAGATCACACACAGACACACAGAGAGGAGATCACACACAGACACACAGAGAGGAGATCACACACACACACACACACAGAGGAGATCACACACACACACACAGAGAGGAGATCACACACACACACACAGAGAGGAGATCACACACACACACACAGAGAGGAGATCACACACACACACACACAGAGAGGAGAGAACACACACACACACAGAGAGGAGATCACACACACACACAGAGAAGAGATCACACACACACAGAGAGATCACACACACACACACACACACACACAGAGATCACACACACACACACACACACACACACACAGAGATCACACACACACACACAGAGAGGAGATCACACACACACACACACACACACACACACACACACACACAGAGAGGAGATCACACACACACACACAGAGGAGATCACACACACACAGAGAGGAGATCACACACAGACAGAGAGGAGATCACACACAGACAGAGAGGAGATCACACACAGACAGAGAGGAGATCACACACAGACAGAGAGGAGATCACACACAGACAGAGAGGAGATCACACACAGACAGAGAGGAGATCACACACAGACAGAGAGGAGATCACACACAGACAGAGAGGAGATCACACACAGACAGAGAGGAGATCACACACACACAGAGAGGAGATCACACACACACAGAGAGGAGATCACACACACACAGAGAGGAGATCACACACACACAGAGAGGAGATCACACACACACACAGAGAGGAGATCACACACACACACAGAGAGGAGATCACACACACACACAGAGAGGAGATCACACACACACACAGAGAGGAGATCACACACACACACAGAGAGGAGATCACACACACACACACAGAGAGGAGATCACACACACACACACACACAGAGAGGAGATCACACACACACACACACACAGAGAGGAGATCACACACACACACACAGAGAGGAGATCACACACACACACACAGAGAGGAGATCACACACACACACACAGAGAGGAGATCACACACACACACAGAGAGGAGATCACACACACAGAGAGGAGATCACACACACACAGAGGAGATCACACACACACAGAGAGGAGATCACACACACACACAGAGAAGAGATCACACACACACACAGAGAGAGATCACACACACACACACACAGAGAGATCACACACACACACACACACACACAGAGATCACACACACACACACACACACACAGAGATCACACACACACACACACAGAGAGGAGATCACACACACACACACACAGAGAGGAGATCACACACACACAGAGAGGAGATCACACACACACACACACACAGAGAGGAGATCACACACACACACACACACACACAGAGAGGAGATCACACACACACACACACACACACACACACACACACACACACACAGAGAGGAGATCACACACACACACACACACACACAGAGAGGAGATCACACACACACACACACACACAGAGGAGATCACACACACACACACACACACACACACACACACACAGAGAGGAGATCACACACACACACACACACACACACACACAGAGGAGATCACACACACACACACACACACACACAGAGGAGATCACACACACACACACACACACACACACACACACACAGAGGAGATCACACACACACACACACACACACACACACACACACAGAGGAGAACACACACACAGAGATCACACACACACACACACACACAGAGGAGATCACACACACAGAGAGGAGATCACACACACACACACACACAGAGAGAGATCACACACACACACAGAGAGAGGAGATCACACACACACACCGAGAGAGGAGATCACACACACAGAGAGAGGAGATCACACACACACACACACAGAGGAGATCACACACACACACACACAGAGAGAGGAGATCACACACACACACACAGAGAGAGGAGATCACACACACACACACACACAGAGAGAGGAGATCACGTGCAGAGAAAGCTATGTGAAATCCAGTAGATGTCTATGATATAATGTATCTGGTGTTTTGTGTCCTTCCTCCCAGTGCCTTCCGTGTGTTATTGGAGAACGATGAGGACCGACTGCTGGTGGTCTTCAACAGAGGACTCATCCTCATGACAGAGGTACGACCAGACATTCTGCACACATTTACAAATGATGGTCATTGGGCTTATATTGAACCATTTTATACATTGTCATTTCACTGGCTTGTATATCATAATTTTGAGTTGGTTTTAGGAGTGGGGTTGGGGGTAGACTCGTCACATTTCGAAAAGTCTCGTTCATCACTCGGCTAGCGGAAATCAAGATTTGGTTGGGGTTAACGGGTTCAAAATGTAAATAATATGAGCATTTAATGTAGTTTATGTCCGTTATAAGAGATTTTATATATATTTTTCTATACGTTTCTCAAAGTAAAGGGTGTCCGTAGAGGTTTAGCTGTTAGCTGTTGCATAAATCATGACCTGTCATTTGACATGCCCCTCCCTCCCTCCCTCCCTCCCTCCCTCCCTCTCCCTCCATCCTGCAGTCATTCAACACCCTGCAAATGATGTTAGTAGTTTGTTACAGTTTCTTCATTGTGAACTGTATCCAGTAAAATAATATTTTACTGTAAAGTGTAGGAACGTTAAGGGTCAGGTTTAATTTCAAACATAAACCGTTGCCTGTCATTTGACCTCTGTGTGCAGTCGTTCAACACCCTGCACATGATGTACCACGAGGCCACAGCGTGTCATGTGACGGGGGACCTGGTGGAGCTGCTGTCCATCTTCCTGTCGGTACTCAAGGCCACGCGGCCCTATCTGCAGCGCAAAGGTCAGCGAAAGCTGCCCTCCCTCCCCCTCCTCTCTGGATGTTGTAACTTGAATGGGTTACAGAGTTCATGTTTACTGTTCATTCATTGAGCTCTATCTAAAGATATTTTATTTTAGTTTTATTTTACAGTTACGTAAGTAAGAGTAAAATTGTATTACAATTCATGTGATGGAGATTGAGAACTACGTATATATTTCTGTTGTATAAATTGGTATTGGATTACGCTATTGACTGCAAGTACCAGAATGCCCTGCGACAGGAAGTAAACAAAAAGAGAACATGCCAGTTATTTGACAAGTATCCTGGCTTTTGCTAGTAACTTACTTTTATTGTTTTGTAGAATCTAAAGTGGTAAAATGTGAACAAGTATTATTACTAAAAATAAGCTTTCATGCCACAACCGACATCCCGAGTCATTACTTTGAAGATATTTATTCTATACTGACCTACCTTGTCGCAAAACCTAATGTCAGTCAAATGTTCTGTTTCCCATTGACATCAGTGCATGACTAATGACTAAGAGAACATTTGACTGAAGTGAACGTTAAGATTGACTCCCTTGTGAATAAGCCCTGTGTTCTTGCCTTTTTGTTAACTAGAGCTCAATGACTTGCCTTTTTATTTAAGGACCCTGATGTAAAGTCTCTGTGTAACCTGTGTTGTTCTCCTGTAGATGTGAAGCAGGCTCTTATCCAGTGGCAGGAGAGGATAGACTTTGCCCACAAGCTGCTCACCCTCCTCAACTCCTACAGCCCCCCGGAGCTCCGCAACGCCTGCTTGGGTAAGAACACACACACACACACACACACACACCGTTTGGATAATATTTGACCACATTTCCCCTCTAAACTATTCCACAACTTATATACAGTAGACCTTTGGAACAATTCCAATCACTCGACTTGATGTCACTAGTAGTTCCTGTGTATTTCTGTTCCCCCGCCCAGATGTTCTGAAGGAGCTGGTCCTGTTGAGTCCCCATGACTTCCTGCACACGCTGGTGCCCTTCCTGCAGCACAACCACTGCACCTACCACCACAGCAACATCCCTAGTGAGTCCCCCTCCAACTGCTACACTAACAACTTATGTACTGACGCAAGTTAATGAGGACCAACACAAGCAATCATGAAAATAATCATGATGATTTGATAATACGACACAGTTCACATATCATATGAGGCAGCATGCTATCCTAAGGACCCTGGCTCTGTCTGTAACCTCTGGTTCTCCTAGTGCATGCCAGAGTACCAGGGAGTCTGACTGTCCTGGCCTCTCCGTGCCTGAGGCAGTCTCTCAACTGTCCTTCAGATATCGAGAAAGAAAATAAACATGCCTTTATTTTTTGTGTCTAAATCTCCCGTTGACATAAATGTTGCTGTAGATTTGCGTAAAACCAGCTAGGATTTGTCCCTCTGTGATTTGTCTGAATGTGACTGTCTCTTTGTGCACAGTGTCCTTTGGGCCTTACCTGCCCTGCAGAGAGAACATCAAGTTGATGGGAGGCAAGAACAACATCCGGCCTCCCAGACCTGAACTCAACATGTGCCTCCTGCCTTCCATGGTGGAGACCAGCAAGGTGTGTGTCTCTGAATAGTACCACTGCTTTGTCTCATGTCTCTTGGCCGGTTCGTCAGTTTCTTAAGCTTCGTGCCAAAGTTCATGTTATCTTAAGTGTTGATGGTAGTTAACAGACCAGTGGTCTTAATGCCGAAGAGGATCTTTGTTTCTGGGGAGATTGTTCTTGATGGCTTACCTGGTGTCTTATCTTAAATTAAATCTGTCCTACCTGGTTAAAAGAATGGTTGAATAAGTGGAAATGGTGCCCGATAGTGCCACAACTGAAGTTTCCTCTGGGCGAAATTAAGTGGTTTATGTATGCATGTTTCTTCTCAGTTCAAGGTCTGTTCATTCTGTGTGTATGTTTGCGCTAGTGTGGTCTTCTTGCTGTCGTTGAGAAGGATCATCAACTTCCATGTCTCTGTCTCTCTGTCTCTCTCTCTCGCTCTGTCTCTCTCTCGCTCTGTCTCTCTCTCGCTCTGTCTCTCTCTCGCTCTGTCTCTCTCGCTCTGTCTCTCTCGCTCTGTCTCTCTCGCTCTCAGGGTAAAGATGAGGTGTATGACCGGATGCTCCAAGACTACTTTCTGTCCTACCACCAGTTCATCCACCTGCTGTGTCGAGTCGCCATCAACTGCGAGAAGTTCACGGAGACCCTTGTCAAACTGAGTAAGTGGGGGTTTGTGTGTGGATGCATTTCTAATGTTTATATATCTAATGACCTAAGAGGCTGTATGGTTGTGTATCTGGGGTCTCCAATATGACCATATCTCTGACTCCAGGTGTCCTGATAGCGTATGAGGGCTTGCCTCTGCACTTGGCCCTCTTCCCCAAGCTGTGGACGGAGCTTTGCCAGTCTCAGGTAAATAGCACACCCTTACACAGACGCGCGCACACACACTTTAACATGCACACTCACTCAAATACAGTCACCGTACACTATTTCTCTCTCACTTGCAAACACACTTAACACGCATCAATCTACTGACACACTTAACACGCCTCAATCTACTGACATCTCCTATCCTGTTCTGTAGTCAACCCTGGCTAAGACATGTGTGAAGCTTCTGTGCGAGGACCCGGCGTTCGGCGAGTACATCAAGTGCATCCTGATGGACGAGAGGACCTTCCTCAACAACAACATGGCCTATTCCTTCCTCACCTGCTTCCTGCACAAGGTAGCCATCTTGGAGCCATCGCTACCATCCGTTTATTTCAACGCTGACAGCCTCTGCGTTAGCCCGTTTATAGCCTGTAATTTCATTTATGCATCCAATGACGAAGTGCACCCTTTACCAAGGTTTCATGTGTAGCCTGAGTCCCAGATCTGTTTTGCCGTCTTATCAACTTCAAATGACCCCAATGATGTTAGCAAGACTGCATAATCTGATCTGGGACTCAGGCTAGCCCCTTGCTACTTCAAATACCAAGTTGATGTGCCTTGCGAGTGCATGGACGTAAGTGTGTGTGTCATCTCTCAGGTCCAGAGCCAGGTGCTGTCAGGCCCCAGCTGCGCCAACCTGATTAGTCTGCTGGTGACCAACCTGCTGAACGAGTACCACAGCCTACAGCCCGAACTGGCCTCGCACCGCCTGGAGCTGAGCAAGACCAGCGGCCTTCTCAACGCTGTCAGTACCCCTTATTCATGCACTATTCGTGCCTTATTCACATTCTGATAATGCACTATTCACGCCTTATTCACATTCTGATAATGCACTATTCACGTCTTATTCACATTCTGATAATACACTATTCACGTCTTCACTTTCTGTTAATGCACTATTCAGGCCGTATTCATGCTGCAATCGTTAATTCCATAGTCATGCCTTACTGGACTGTGATTCCCTGTTCACATGCTTTTCTCTACTAGATAATCACTGTTCTTTTGTTCCGCTCCCTCCCTCTCGTTAGGACCTGCGAGCGTTGGCGTTGATGTTGTCCATACACACCCCCCAGGCGCTGGACCCGGCTCTGGGTCCGGCCCTGCAGGAGTTGCTGTCCAAGTGTAGCGCCTGTGTGCAGCAACGCAGCGCGCTCGAACTGGAGGCCAAGGACCGCAAGGCCAAAGGTACGACACACACTCATGCACACAGTGTACTGTCACAAACAAGAAACATTTAAACGCTTTGATGGTAGTCAAATGTGGTGTCCCTTTCAGCCTGTTGTCACATAATAGTGTAAGCAGATAACGGGGTTGGACTCTGTATCATTTAAACTCGTTGGGAAATGTTGAATTGAAGTTGAATATGCTAATGATGGTAGTACCTGTATACAGATGTGAAGGTTAATCACCGGAGTTTCTTTTTTCTCAGTGGAGGAAGAGGGCGCCACCCCAGTGAAGCGCCGGCGGATGAGTAGTGACGACGGCCCCGGGGAGGGCACCAGCGCCGGCACCAGCACCGGGGGTGTGACCGTTTCCGGACCCACCTGCGCCCCCTCCACCTCCTCCCTCCCCCCATGTGTCGAGCTGAAGCCGGAGCACCAGGAGGCACTGACTCCCACCAGCACCTCGGACACAGAGACGAGAGACTCCTCGTCCCTCATCGACCCGGGAACTGAGCACGACCCGCCCTCACCGGATCCTACCGCTGCCACCAGTTGCAGCCAACCCCCAGGGGACGCCTCCCCCAAGGAGGAGAAGATGGAGGCTTCCTCTTCCTCGTCGTCCTCATCATCATCCTCTTCCTCCCTCCCGGAGACGGGAGAGTTGTCGTATGGCGGCAGCGGACAGGGAGGGGAGGAGCCGCAGTCGTCTCAGACTCAGCAGGCAGCCATGGCAGGAGCAGAGGAGCAAGAGCGGAGGGAAGCAACGGCTGCAATGGATGAGACAAAGGAGGAGAGGGAGACGGGCTCTAAGACTTGCGGAGGCTCGGCCACCCTGGCCTCGGAGGACCTGGCCTTCCCATCTGCCCTGGGGCTAGCAGGAGAGGGGTCAGAGGTCCCAGGGTGCAGTAGCCACGCCCCCTCGCCGGCTCTGACAAACTCGGCCCCGCCTCCAGACACGCTGGAAATGCTCTACAGGACAGTGGAGGCCACTATCGCCGTGGTTATAAAACTATCTGGGAAAGGGCCCTGCTCCGCCTCCTCGTGACATCACCATTATTGCTGTCAGCACCATGAGCCCTTTTAATATCTTTTTGTCTGTTATTCCTTTTCTCTAAATGAATTATGCTCTTTCATTTAACACTTTTCTTTCCCTGTTTTCATCCTTTTGTTTGTCGTTTCCCTTTTCTGTGTGTGTTGCGTTGGCCTCTGCTGATGTGCTTCTATCGATTGGCTCTTGTGCTCCGTTATGTCACGTGATCTCTCCTCTCCGGCTTCAATGACAGAAGAAGGCGCTAGACGGCATGCTCCCAAATGACTATAAACATGCACAGCCGCCGATCCATTGGACGAAAAAGATGGTTATAAAAAGACTATAGCACATTTTTTCTAAGGGCAAAAATGTTTTTATTTCTACTGATTTCAGTTCTTTTTGAAGTGATTTATTTGTTTGAGGTTGCTGTAACGGGGAAAGGTTTACAGGAATTTTAGTCTCTTCTGTATGCAATTTAATTTGATTGCATTTTTACTCTGTATAAAATGGTGTCCTCTGTGCCAGTTTTGTACTTTATGAAAGAGGCAAAGGTCCCTTGCTTTTTTCCGTGGTTAATATCCAAACTAAGTTTACCTGTACATTAAAAAAGAACCACAAGAAACTTGATTCTGTAAAGAATCTTCTCTAGTTGTTGCCTGGCGGTGTATATGAAAACGATATATATAAAACTTTATATATATATATATATATATATATATATAATGGTGCTTTATTTGACACGATATCTGTGGGTGAAATAAAGCAGACTTGATGTGACAGTTGGAGCTTTATTTTATTTACTGAAAATACATTCCATATTGTCCTTCTTGCTTCTGGTTTTATTTCTTTTTTTTTTATTTCTTTCAATATAGGATAAATTAATACATTGTAATATGAATAATTATGAACTGAAAACTACAATGAGCTATGATCTGTTTTTCTATGTAACGTCCTGGAGTAAATCAGATTGATTTAGCAATGTGATTAACTTATTGTTTTAAGGATCCCCCCATTCAGCCTTTTATTATTTTTTATTGAACCTTTATTTAATTAGGCAAGTCAGTTAAGAAGAAATTCGTATTTAAGATGACGGCCTAGGAACAGTGGGTTTAACTGCCTTGTTCAGGGGAAGAAGGACAGATATTTACCTTGTCAGCTTGGGGATTCGATCTAGTAACCTTTCGGTTACTGGCCCAACGCTCTAATCACTCGGCTACCTGCCGCCCCAAGCCTTCACCGCGGTCGTAAGGTTTACTAGAATGTTTCCAGACATATTATTCCACTATGCTTTACACTGCTGTGAAGAACCACAATCATTTTAATTGAACCTTGTCTTTATCAAATCAAATGTATCCCATTTAGATGGAGTATGTTTTCAAGAGAAACCTGGTCCTTAGACTGCAGCAGTTTTGAGAAAGGTATTTGGGGAGACTGTGACACAAAATGGCCGCTAATATTAGCTCTGCTCTTGTTTTTTGTTTTTTTACTCTGGATTTACTTTACACCTTAACAATCTGTCTGACTGGGTCATATGTTGTGATGGTGCACACCCCAATGCTAGATCAGTGTTTTGAAACAGATATTCTTGAAACTGTCCCTTGAGGAGATGACATGTGGTTACTTTGTTTCCCAATCCTGGTCTTGAGAGACCAGTGTGTGCGTGTGTGATGGTATTTTATCATGACCATCCTCTGTTTTAAATTTGTGTTGATTTGTTACAGGGTACTGAAGACCAGTTTACACAGGGACCCTTCAGGCAGGTGTGTAACTTGCGGCACAACGGGTCAATTTGAACCCCCCAATAATATGCCATGTTTAGTTTGATTTCCCACTGTAAAGCGCCAAGCATCTACAGGCTTTCTGGCTTTGCACCACAGAATCAGTTCCTCATTTTATGTTTTATGATCGTATCTCCCCACTGCCAAATATGCTTTTGGCTGCGCCCGGTCCAAGGGAGGTTGGCCCATGATAAGCGCAGAAATGCGCACAATGCAGTATAGGCTACACTCGAATGTTACAAAATGCAATTGGCGGGAGCCGTTCTTAACAGTGCACCGTATGTCCGTGGTTTTATGTGACCGAGATGAGCATTTAGAAAGAGGGGAGATCTAAAGATGCAACAGCTAGCTTGGGTTGCTAATATAACTAGGATTGTCTTGGGCTGCTGGACTATGAATTAAAGTTGATAGAAACCTGCTAGAAATGCTGGTTTCCGTGGCATAAGGAACTGTTTATAAAATCATTCCCTCAATATTTTATGGTCTGATTTTTGCTAGGCTACTTCGGAACAAGGTAAGACCTCAAAATGACATACAACTTCCAGGTTTTAAACAATTACGTTTATGGTTAAATTGTTTTAAAATGCTGATTGCCTCCGTTAAGATTTCACGGTGGTTGATGTTGTGGCACTGGCCTGTCTCACAGCTCTTGTGACCATTTTGTTCTGAATGAACCGTGCCTTGAGTATGTCAACAGTTAAGTATCTTACATTATATTTGTCAAACATGACTGCCTTTTAAGCCTGTTTATGTAATTAAAAGTTTGTCTATTTTCTGACGCCTCCATTTCAGCGTCAGTGTGGACAAATCACCTAGGCAGTACTTTGAGATGTTGGCTAACTATATACATCCACCATGAGCCGCCAGAACCGCTTCAATGCGTCCAGGCATACAGCGCATTTGGAATTTTTAATCATTTTTTTTTGTTATTTTTATTTTATTTCGATCTTGTCTGATCGCTGCACTCCCCAACGGGCTCGGCGAAGACAGTCATGCGTCCTCCAAAACATGACCCGCCAAGCCGCGCTTCTTAACACCCGCTCGCTTAACCCGGAAGCCAGCCGCACCAATATGTTGGAGGAAACACCGTTCAACTGACGACCGACTACAGCTTGCATGCAACCGGTCCTCCGCAAGGAATCGCTAGAGTGCGATGAGCCAAGTAAAATTCCCTCCCCGCCAAACCCTCCACTGCGATGCAGTGCCTTAGACCGCTGCACCACTCAGGAGGCTGTTACAATCTTATTCTAAAATGGAAAATTAAAATTAAATTCTCTTCATTCTACACACAATACCGATAATGACAAAACACTTTGTTTGGGGGGTTTAAAAAATAATAAACATTATATTCAGTATTCAGACCCTTTGCTATGAGACTCGAAATTGAGTTCAGGTGCGTCCTGTTTCCATTGATCATCCTTGATGTTTCTACAACTTGATTGGTCCACCTGGGGGTAAATGCATGATTTGGAAAGGCACACAAATCAAATAATTTTATTGGTCACGTACACATATTTAGCATTGTTTTTGCCTTAGTAGAAAAATGCTTGTGTTCCAAGCTCTAACGGTACAGCAGTATCTTAACAATTCACCACAATACACACATCTAAAAGTAAAATAATGGAATTAAGAATAGATAATAGATTGAGCAATGTTGTAGTGGCATTGACTAAAATACAGTAGAATAGAATACAGTATATACATATGAGATGAGTAAAGCACTATGTACTGTTGGCATTATTTAAACATTATAGTGACTAGTGTTCCATTATTAAAGTGGCCAATGATTCCAAGTCTATGTACAGTTGAAGTCAGAAGTTTACATACACTTAGGTTGGAGTCATTAAAACTTGTTTTTTAACTACTCCACAAATTTCTTGTTAACAAACTACAGTTTTGGCAAGTCGGTTAGGACATCTACTTTGCATGACACAAGTAATTTTTCCAACAATTGTTTACAGACAGATTATTTCACTGTATCACAATTCCAGTGGGTCAGAAGTTTACATACACTATGTTGACTGTGCTTTTAGAAGCTGCTGATAGGCTAATTGACATCATTTGAGTCAATTGGAGGTGTACCTGTCGATGCATTTCAAGGCCTACCTTCAAATTTAGTGCCTTTTTGCTTGACATCATGGGAAAATCAAAAGAAATCAGCCAAGACCTAAAAAAAAATTCTAGACCCCCACAGGTCTGGTTGATCTTTGGGAGCATTTTCCAAATGCCTGAAAGGTACCATGTTCATCTGTACAAACAATAGTATGCAAGTATAAATGCCATGGCACCATGCAGCCGTCATACCGCTCAGGAAGGAGATGCATTCTTTCTCCTAGAGATTAACGTACGTTGGTGCGAAAAGTGCAAATCAATCCCAGAACAGCAAAGGACCTTGTGAAGATGCTGGAGGACACAGGTGCAGAAGTATATTTTTCCACAGTAAAACGAATCCTATATTGACATAACATGAAAGGCCGGTAAGCAAGGAAGAAGCCAATGCTCCAAAACCACCATAAAGCCAGACTATGGTTTGCTACTGCACATGAAGACAAAGATTGTACTTTTTGGAGAAATGTCCTCTGGTCTGACGAAACAAAAATAGAACTGTTTGGCCATAATGATCATTGTTATGTTTGGAGAAAAAGAGGGAGGCTTGCAAGTCGAAGAACACCATCCCAACCGTGAAGCACAGGGGTGGCAGGATCATGTTGTGGGGGTGCTTTGCTGCAGTGGGGGTGCTTTGCTGCAGTAGGGACTGGTGCACTTCACAAAATAGATGGCATCATGAGGTAGAAAAGTTATGTGGATATATTGAAGCAACATCTCAAGACATCAGTAAGGAAGTTAAAGTTTGGTCGCAAATGTGTCTTCCAAATGGACAATGACTCCAAGCATACTTCCAATTTTGGCAAAATGGCTTAAGGACAAAGTCAAGGTATTGGAGTGACCATCACAAAGCCCTGATCTCAATCCTATAGAACATTTGTGGGCAGAACTTAAAAAGTGTGTGCAAGCAAGGAGGCCTACAAACCTGACTCAGTTACACCAGCTATGTCAGGAGGAATGGGCCAAAATTCACCCAACTTATTGTGGAAGGCTACCCGGAATGTTTGACCCAAGTTAAACAATTGAAAGTCCATGCTACCAAATACTAATTGAGTGTATGTAAACTTCTGACCCGCTGGGGATGTGTTGAAAGAAATAAAGTATTCTCTACTATTATTCTGACTTTTCACATTCTTAAAATAAAGTGGTGATCCTAATTGACCTAAAACGGGGAATTTTTACTATGTTTAAATGTCAGGAATTGTGAAACTGAGTTTAAATGTATTTGGCTAAGGTGTATGTAAACCTACTTCAACTGCACCTTAATAGAAAATGACTTAAATGAAAGTCACCCAGTAAAATACTACTTGAATAAAAGTATTTGGTTTGCCATTTTAGTATCAAAATTGAATTGCTAAAATCAAAAGTAAAAGTATAAATAATTTCAAACTTGTTATACACTGCTCAAAAAAATAAAGGGAACACTAAAATAACACATCCTAGATCTGAATGAATGAAATATTCTTATTAAATACTTTTTTCTTTACATAGTTGAATGTGCTGACAACATAAACACACAAAAAGTATCAATGGAAATCAAATGTATCAACCCATGGAGGTCTAGATTTGGCGTGACACTCAAAATTAAAGTGGAAAACCACTCTACAGGCTGATCCAACTTTGATGTAATGTCCTTAACAAGTCAAAATTAGGCTCGGTAGTGTGTGTGTGTGTGTGTGCGGCCTCCACGTGCCTGTATGACCTCCCTACAACGCCTGGGCATGCTCCTGATGAGGTGGCGGATGGTCTCCTGAGGGATCTCCTCCCAGACCTGGACTAAAGCATCCGCCAACTCCTGGACAGTCTGTGGTGCAACGTGGCGTTGGTGGATGGAGCGAGACATGATGTCCCAGTTGTGCTCAATTGGATTCAGGTCTGGGGAACGGGTGGGCCAGTCCATAGCATCAATGCCTTCCTCTTGCAGGAACTGTTGACACACTCCAGCCACATGAGGTCTAGCATTGTCTTGCATTAGGAGGAACCCAGGGCCAACCGCACCAGCATATGGTCTCACAAGGGGTCTGAGGATCTCATCTCGGTACCTAATGGCAGTCAGGCTACCTCTAAGAAATGCAACCCCACACCATGACTAACCCACCGCCAAACCGGTCATGCTGGAGGATGTTGCAGGCAGCAGAACGTTCTCCACGGCGTCTCCAGACTCTGTCACGTGCTCCGTGTGAACCTGCTTTCATCTGTGAAGAGCACAGGGCGCCAGTGGCGAATTTGCCCATCTTGGTGTTCTCTGGCAAATGCCAAACGTCCTGCACGGTGTTGGGCTGTAAGCACAACCCCCACCCGTGGACGTCGGGCCCTCATACCACCCTCATGGAGTCTGTTTCTGACCATTTGAGCAGACACATGCACATTTGTGGCCTGCTGGAGGTCATTTTACATGGCTCTGGCAGTGCTTCTCCTGCTCCTCCTTGCACAAAGGCGGAGGTAGCGGTCCTGCTGCTGGGTTGTTGCCCTCCTACGGCCTCCTCCACGTCTCCTGGTAGCGCCTCCATGCTCTGGACACTACGCTGACAGACACAGCAAACCTTCTTGCCACAGCTCGCATTGATGTGCCATCCTGGATGAGCTGCACTACCTGAGCCACTTGTGTGGGTTATAGACTCAGTCTCGTGCTACCACTAGAGTGAAAGCACCGCCAGCATTCAAAAGTGACCTAAACATCAGCCAGGAAGCATAGGAACTGAGAAGTGGTCTGTGGTCGCCACCTGCCGAACCACTTCTTTTATTGGGGGTGTCTTGCTAATTGCCTATAATTTCCACCTGTTGTCTATTCCATTTGCACAATCAGTGTTGCTTCCTAAGTGGACAGTTTGATTTCACAGAAGTGTGATTGACTTGGAGTTACATTGTGTTGTTTAAGTGTTCCCTTTATTTTTTTGAGCAATGTATTAAGCAAATGAAAGGCACAATTGTTTTCTTATTTATGGAAAGCCAGGGGCACAATCCAACACTCAACACAAATGCTGTGTTTGTAAATGATGTCTTAGTGAGACTGCCAGATCAGAGGCAGTAGGGATGACAAGGGATGTTCTCTTTAAGTGTATGAATTGGACCATTTTCCTTTCCTGCTAAGCATTAAAAATGTAACTAGTTATTTTGGTGTCATGGAAAATGTATGGAGTTAAAAGTACGTTATTGTCTTTAGGAATGTAGTGAGGTTAAAGTTGTTCAAAATATATATATATATAGGAAAGTACAGATAATTTAAAAAATGGCTTAATTAAAAAATACTTAAGTACTTTACACCACTGTTGTTGGCATATCCATGTTGGCATATCAAAACAAAAATAAACAAGGTATTTTATTTTGGGGTGGTTCATCTTCAGTTTGCGACAGTTGAAATTGCACTTCAGGAGGATTCTGATTTTTTTTAAAGTTAGTCTTGAGACCTGGATAACTACAGTACCAGTCAAAAGTTTGGGGACACCTCATTCAAAGGTTTTTATTTTATTTTGACTATTTTATACATTGTAGAATGATAGGGAAGACATCAACACCATAATAATACATGGAATCATGTAGTAACCAAAAAAGTGTTAAACAAATCAAAATATTTTATATTTGAGATTCTTCAAAGTAGCCACCCTTTGCCTTGATGACAACTTTGCACACGTTGCATTCTCTCAACCAGCTTCATGATGTAGCCACCTGGAATGCGTTTCAATTAAGATGTGCCTTGTTAACTTGTGGAATTTCTTTCCTTCTTAATGCATTTGAGCCAATCTGTTGTGTTGTGACAAGGTAGGGGTGGTATACAGAAGATAGCTCTATTTGGTAAAAGACAAAGTCCATATTATGGCAAGAACAGCTCAAAAAAGAATAGAGAAACGACAGTCCATCATTACTTTAAGACATGAAGGTCAGTCAATCCGGAAGTTTCTTCAAGTGTAGTCTCAAAAACCATCAAACGCTATGATGAAACTGGCTCTCATGAGGATCGCCACAGGAAAGGAAGACCCAGAGTTACCTCTGCTGCAGAGGATAAATTCATTAGAGTTAACTGCACCTCAGATTGCAGCCCAAATAAATGCTTCACAGAGTTCAAGTAACCGACACATCTCAACATCAACTGTTCAGAGGAAGGCCTGATACACACAGTCTCATTGTCAAATTGCTGCAAAGAAACCACTAAAGGACACCAATGGTCCAAGAAACATGAGCAATGGACATTAGACCAGTGGAAATCTGTCATTTGATCTGATGACAGAGTCCAAATTTGAGATTTCAGGCCTTCATGGTCTAATTGCTGCAAGGAAACCACTACTAAAGGCCAAGAAACACAAGCAATGGACATTAGACCGGTGGAAATCTGTCCATTTGTCCAAATGTGAGATTTTTGGTTCCAACCGCTGTGTCTTTGTGAGATGCAGAGTAGGTGAACGGATGATCTCCGCATGTGTGGTTCCTATCGTGGAGCATGGAGGAGGAGGTGTGATGGTGTGGGGGTGCTTTCCTGGTGACACTGTCTGATTTGTTTAAAATTCAAGGTGCACTTAACCAGCATGGCTAACACAGCATTCTGCAGCGATACGCCATCCCACCTGGTTTGCGCCTAGTGGGACTATCATTTGTTTTTCAACAGGACAATGACCCAACACACCTCCAGGCTGTGTAAGGGCTATTTGATCAAGCGGGAGAATGAAGTGTTGCATCAGATGACCTGGCCTCCATAATCACCGGACCTCAAACCAATTGAGATGGTTTGGGATGAGTGGGACCGCGGAGTGAAGGAAAGGCAGTCAACAAGTGCTCAGCATATGTGGGAACTCCTTCAAGACTGTTGGAAAAGCATTCCAGGTGAAGCTGGTTGAGCGAATGCGCAAAGCTGTCATCAAGGCAAAGGGTGGTAACTTTGAGGAATCAAAAATATAAAGTATACGCTGGGAGTGGGGAAGCAAGTACAGGGAGGGCATTTAATAAATAAATTAACATAGAACAAAACATGAGTAGCGTACAGACATGGGACACAGGAACAGAGTCAATAACGCCTAGGGAAATAACCAAAGGGAGGGACATGTATAGGGAAAGTAATCAGGCAGGTGATTGAGTCCAAGTGAGTCTGAGGCGCTGACGCCGTAACGATAGTGACAGGTGTGCCGTAATAATGAGCAGCCTGACGACCTCAAGCGCTGGAAAGGGAGTATACGTGACAATATGAAATTGATTTAGATTTTTTTTAGTTACAACATGATTCCATGTGTTATTTCATAGTTTTGATGTCTTCACTATTATTATACTATGTAGAAAAGTCAAAATGAAGAAAAACCCTTGAATGAGTAGGTGTGGCAACTTTTGACTGGTACTGTATATGCTGTGTAAACTACAACCAGTTAGCAGGTTTCCTAGTTCCAACTAGCACGTGAATTCAGCAATATGCATGAGCGCTCCAATGTATAAATGTTTTGAAATTTTAAAATGAGTAAAAACGAATGAACATTTCATAATGTATTCCTATATTGTTGTGTAACTAGGGAACTATTGGTGATGAGATGTGTAATTGTTGTAACGCTAGCTAGCACAATATCAGGCTCCTCCCCTTTTCTACTGCAGTTTCAGATGAGCAGCATTCAGTGAGTCCATGTTCACCCTAGTGAACAAGTAGCCAGTGCCCTAAATGGAGGTGCCAATGCCAAAGAGGAGAAAAGTGAAGGGTTTAAAGATGGCCAATAGAGAGAGAGCAAGAGCACCATTCATGTTAAGGCAGGGAGAGGACAAACAGGTCATTGGGTGAGCATTTCAGTTTGTGTAACCATGTAAGAACATTCTGGACAGATTGCGTCGACTTGTAAATTAATTGGGTATAAGTAGTAGAGGTCGACCGATTTTTCAACGCCGATACCGATTGTTGGAGGACCAAAAAAGCCCCGGTTTTTATTTTATTTGTAATAATGACAATTACAACAATAGTGAATGAACACTTATTTTAACTTAATATAATACATCAATAAAATCAATTTAGCCTCAAGTAAATAATGAAACATGTTCAATTTTGTTTAAATAATACAAAAACAAAGTGTTGGAGAAGAAAGTAAAAGTGCAGAATGTGCTATGTAAGAAAGCTAACGTTTAAGTTCCTTAATCAGAACATGAGAACATATGAAAGCTGGTGGTTCCTTTTAACATGAGTCTTCAATATTCCCAGGCAAGAAGTTTTAGGTTGTAGTTATTATAGGAATTATAGGACTATTTCTCTCTTATACCATTTGTATTTCATTAACCTTTGACTATTGGATTTTCTTATAGGCACTTTAGTATTGCCAGTGTAACAGTATGGCTCCCGTCCCTCTCCTCGCTCCTCCCTGGGCTCAAACCAGAAACACAACGACAACAGCCACCCTCGAAGCAGCGTTACCCATGCAGAGCAAGGGGAACAACCACTCCAAGGCTCAGAGCGAGCAAGTGACGTTTGAAACGCTATTAGCGAGCGCTAACTAGCTAGCCATTTCACTTTGGTTACACCAGCCTAATCTCGGGAGTTGATAGGCTTGAAGTCATAAACAGCGCAATGCTTGACGCACAACGAAGAGCTGCTGACGAAACGCACGAAAGTGCTGTTTGAATGAATGTTTACATTTGCTTCTGCCTACCACCGCTCAGTCAGATACTTAGATACTTGTATGCTCAGTCGGATTATACGCAACGCATGACACGCTAGATAATATCTAGTAATATCATCAACCATGTGTAGTTAACTAGTGGTTATGATTGTTTTTTATAAGATAAGTTTAATGCTAGCTAGCAACTTACCTTGGCTTACTGCATTTGCGTAACAGGCAGTCAGTCTCCTTGTGGAGTGCAATGAGAGAGAGACAGGTCGTTATTGCATTAGACTAGTTAACTGTAAACTGACAAGGTGAAAATCTGTCATTCTGCCCCTAACCCACTGTTCCTAGGCCGTTATTGAAAATAAGAACGTGTTCTTAACTGACTTGCCTAGTTAAATAAAGATTAAATGAAGGTATAAAAAAAATCGGTGTCCAAAAATACAGATTTCCGATTGTTATGAAAACTTGAAATCGGCCCTAATTAATCGGCCATTCCGATTAATCGGTCAACCTCTAATAAGTAGTGCTCAACTTTGGCAGGATCTCACCGGAGCTGAGTACCGGCACCTCACACTGCTTGAGCTCCTGTTCGTCTTACTGAATATTAGCTGAAAAAAATGAGTACCGGCACCTATTTCAGTCCAAGTTAAGCACGGTGTATAAGAAATTATTCAAGTACTAGCCAAGCGTGGTGAAGGGTACACAAATAGATTTGACATTTAAATGTAGTTAAAGAAGTGGTGTGGTGGTAACTTACTTTAAAACTGTCTTCTTACTCTTAACAGTAATATAGAAAAATATTGGTGTGTCAGTTGTGATTGGGGTATAGTGAAGACATTATCAGGGCAGTTTATTTTCCCTTAAATATTCACCAGAAACAATCATTTCACAGCTATTTTTTTTAAACAATCCTTCGGGGGGGACATGCACCTGGACCCCCCCCCCCCCTAGATGGGTGTTGACCCTGGCCCCCTCCAATTTCTAACAAAATGTTACGCCCTTGCCTTCAGGACAAGTATTTGGAAACACCCCACCATCCATCAGACCTACAATGGTAATGGTACAATAGCAAAAAAAACTAAAATGAGTCTTATTGGACAAGTCCAGGTAATCCCGTTTCAATCTGTTTTCTTCCGTTTGGTGCATAATGAACACGAGTCTGTCTCAAGCTCGAGCCAGTTCTAAAGGTTTGAGTCTAAGCATTAGCATAGAGAAATGTTGGTAAAAAATAAGACACTTTCTATCCAGGGTATGTCTTTTTTTATTAGTTAAACCTAAATGCAGTGAAAAGTTGGTTCAGGTATGTTTGGTGACAGAGGAAATACATACTCATTAGCACTCAGAAACAATGTATTAGCATATAAAATAATTCATAGTAAGTGCTATTCTTAGTGCTAAAATGTTCATATTCATATCATAGCCGTTTCTATTTTTACATTTATTGGCCAAAGGTCTTTGTTTGTTTTACAGAGGAATGCTCCTAATATGAGTGCAGCATAGACTGTAGCCAGCAATTGACGGTCAAAGCATTAGTGCATTAGCCAACCAATAAGTCAGAGTAAACTAATCTTTTCTTCATTGCAGTGTTGCTCCATCTGTCTCACTGCTCTGGTGCACATTCATTGTGTGTGCTTTATTTGTGTTTAGTTGTCAGTGGGACCTAAAGAGAGAAGTTATGGCTGTCACCATCTTCATCTTGTCTGTCACACTCTGGCTCTGCCTCCTGTGAAGTCTTACTCTTTCTCCATGACCGTTGCCCCTAAAAAACAACAGCATGGATCATCGCCCTTGACCAACAAATCGCACTGTATATTTGAACGGCCTGTGTTTGGCCTCTGGGTTCTTACCTGTTGTGAGCCTGTTGCGGATGCCTTCATATCGCTATTTCTAAAGCAGAAGAAAAGGCGGATGAGAAAAAACTTGCATAGTAGCTGTCTAAAAATGAGAAAGTATTCATTTGAAATATTACTCGTTCAATTGCATCCCATCATCATTTAATCAGTCTCAAATGAATCAAACGTTAAGACGCCATATGTATTGCATATTCAAACAGTACTTTACGTGTAAGATTCATTTCGCCTATCAATGTCAAAGCTTTCCCTACAGGAGTCCTCTGTGGGTTCTTTCATCCTTCTGAACCTGAAAAGAAATGGAGATGTTGAAACAGTGGTTAGCCTAGAATAATTTGTATCATAGTCATTTTGGGGGATAAGGGGGTCATAATTGCAATTATGGCTAGTGGCAAGGGCTTGATTCATTATCATAAGTAATTTCTTGCTAATCTTAACTTAATGCTAATAACACACACTAAGCAAACATGAATGAGCTACTCACTTGATAACGGTGAACGTCACCATCGCCACCAATCCCAGCAGACTCAGGACGACCAGGACGATGACTATGACCTGGTCAGAGGCAGGGTCGGCTGACTCCTCCTCCATCACATGCTCCAGCCCCGCCCCAAACACCTTCTCTAGCTCTGCCTTCACCGTGCCCGCCTCGCTCTGCAGCTTGCTGTGGGCAACATCAGAGAACGGCCATTAAATCAAAGTGTATTTGTCACATAAACATGGTTAGCAGATGTTAATGTAAGTATAGCGCAAAATGCTTGTGCTTCTAGTTCCGACATTGCAGTAATAACCAACGAGTAATCTAACCTAACAATTCCACAACTACCATATACACATAAGTGTAAAGGGATGAAGAATATGTACATAAAAATAAATGAATGAGTGATGGTACAGAACGGCATAGGCAAGATGCAGTAGATGGTATCGAGTATATACATACGAGATGAGTAATGTAGGATGGCATTGTTTTAAGTGGCTAGTAATACATTTTTACATACATTATTAAAGTGGCTGGAGTTGAGTCAGTATGTTGGCAGCAGCCACTCACTGTTAGTGGTGGCTGTTTAACAGTCTGATGGCCTTGAGATATAAGCTGTTTTTCAGTCTCGGTCCCTGCACCTGTACTGACCTCGCCTTCTGGGTGATAGCGGCGTGAACAGGCAGTGGCTCGGGTGGTTGTTGCCCTTGATGATCTTTATGGCCTTCCTGTGACATTGGGTGGTGTAGGTGTCCTGGAGGGCAGGTAGTTTGACTCCGGTGATGCGTTGTGCAGACCTCACTACCCTCTGGAGAGCCTTACGGTTGTGGACGGAGCAGTTGCCGTACCAGGCGGTGATACAGCCCGACAGGATGCTCTCGATTGTGCATCTGTAGAAGTCTGTGAGTGCTTTTGGTGACAAGACAAATTTATTCAGCCTCCTGAGGTTGAAGAGGTGCTGCTGTGCCTTCTTCACCACGCTGTCTGTTTGGGTGGACCATTTCAGTTTGTCCGTGATAAAACTTACTACCCTCTCCACTTCTGTCCTGTCGATGTGGATAGGGGGTGCTCCCTCTGCTGTTTCCTGAAGTCCACGATCATCTCCTTAGTTTTGTTGACATTGAGTGTGAGGTTATTTTCCTGACACTACTCTCCGAGGGCCCTCACCTCATCCCTGTAGGCCATCTCGTCGATGTTGGTAATCAAGCCTACCACTGTAGTGTCGTCCGCAAACTTGATGATTGAGTTGGAGGCGTGCATGGCCATGCAGTCGTGGGTGAACAGAGAGTAAAGGAGAGGGCTCATAACGCACCCTTGTGGGGCCCCAGTGTTGAGGATCAGCGGGGTGGAGATGTTGTTACCTACCCTCACCACCTGGGGGCGACCCATCAGGAAGTCCAGTACCCAGTTGCACAGGGCGGGGTCGAGACCCAGGGCCTCGAGCTTGATGATGAGTTTGGAGGGTACTATGGTGTTAAATGCTGAGCTGTAGTCGATGAACAGCATTGTCACATAGGTGTTCCTCTTGTCCAGATGGGTTAGGGCAGTGTGATGCGATTGCGTTGTCTGTGGACCTATTTGGGCGGTAAGCAAATTGGAGTGGGTCTAGGGTGTCAGGTAGGGTGGAGGTGATATGGTCCTTGACTAGTCTCTCAAAGCACTTCATGATGACGGAAGTGAGTGCTACGGGGCGGTAGTCGTTTAGCTCAGTTACCTTAGCTTTCTTGGGAACAGGGACAATGGTGGCCCTCTTGAAGCATGTGGGAACAGCAGACTGGGATAAGGATTGATTGAATATGTCCGTAAACACACCAGCCAGCTGGTCTGCGCATTAGGGGCTTATTCTCAAGAATGCAACGTCACATTGCAGATTTTTCCGATTAGATTTGTATCGTGTAGAACAGACATGGATGTTCATCGTGCTGAATAGAAAATTGTGGAAGCAATGTTGCGTCCAGTCATTGTATGTCTATTTCAACTACTAAAGAATGTTCCACAAAAATTCCCTTAATGAGACCAACCCCAGACTCGCCATCCTCAAAGTTAAACTTTAACCAACAACGGCTTTGATTTTCTCATTATAGGATGGCCTACTTTGTTGTGGATTAAGTGATTTTCAACAACACATTGATCTTACCTTTTGACGTCTTTGGCAGGGATGACTTCCCCGCTGTTCACGGCAATGAAGCTGACGTACGTCCTGGCGGCGCTCCCAGATTCCCGGGACGCAACAGCTCCTCTGCTGGTGCTGGAAATCTCTATCACCTTCACGGTCCAGCCCAGAACTCGCCCTAAAGACCTAAGAGACACAGAGAACGAGAGGCATATGAAAAAGACTGAGGAAGAGAGAGTGTTGAAAGTGGGCAAAAGGATCCTGTCTAACAGCCCCACACTTTTGTGTGGTTCATATTGTGTGGTACAAAAACTTTATCAGTTATAATATCTTACTCTTCCATCTCAGGGACCTTCTTCTCCACAACATTGGTGGCCTGGTTGAGGGAGATGACTACGACATCATTACTGGCACTTCCCTGCACGTCCACCTGGGGGCAGAATAGAGCAGCATACTGTAACTACTGTTGCAAGTGTGTTAAGTCATGTGTGTTACCATATGTACAGTACACTGTTGTCACCACTCACCTCCACCCTGGTTGTAGCATGGAGTCCTTTAGGATCTGTGGCCTTCACCAGGACGGTGGTTGTCTTTCCTTCTAATCCCACCGCTGACACCACGTACACCTGGCCTGTGGAACGGTCCACGTCGAAAGACGAGCTGGACTCTGTCAGACTGTAGTCCAGACGACCGCTGTCACCACTGTCTGGGTCTGTGGCCTGGGGAGAGGGACGAAGAGTGGGGGGTCAGGATGGAGGAGCTGGATGAGAACTTATGTCAACTTTGACATGGCACCAGGGATGTAGTGGTTATCCCGCTGTTCACTTTTGCATCCCTTACCTGAACTTGGACCACAGGGTATTTGTATGGGGCAATGCTGAAGATCTTGGCTTCATAAGTCTCTTCCTTGAACTCTGGGGCCTCGTTCACATCTTCCACCTGTACCCTGACCTGAGAGGAAGAGTGAGGGAAGAGAGTGAGAGACGAAAGATTACTTGTGATCCGAAATCTGTTCCCCCATATGATGAGATATTTTCATCTAAGCAACACCTCTAAAACGTCCTCTAAATCTGGTCGCCAGGTACCCGGATGAGTCATACCATTGCGACGGCAGAAGTAGGGGGAGTCCTGGAGTCCACTGCCTCCACCTCCAGGATGTACCACTCCTCAGTCTCTTTGTCCAGCGGCTCTTTGGTGGTGAGGGCTCCTAGGGCATCGACGGAGAACAGGTCCATGTGCGTGTTCAGGAAATAATTAACCACAAACACGGGGCTCCCTGGTGATGCCTTCACTGTCCCCACGGGTCTCCCTTTTGGTTCGTTCTCCGGAACGTTGAAGTTGTAGGAGGAGTTCTCAAAGGCCACGTCCACTCCAAGGCTGACAGTCATCAGGAAGACCTGGACATTGGCTATGAGGCGAAAAGAGAGAACACACACAGATTTAGTATCCATCATTATTCAGACTAACATATGAAATAATACACTCTAACCCAACGTTACAAAAACACACGTCCAATTGCGATGCTCGATCCCTGACCTGTGGAGTTCAGAGGAGGCATCCCGCTGTCCTTTGCCATTGCAGTGAGTTCAAGCAGTGTGTCCTCCATGACATCCGAAAGGTCAGAGACCACAGTCACATCTCCTGTGCTACCATTCAGGGCCAAGCGAGGGGAGGCGCCTGAGGAGAAACTAGATAGCCAGAGGAGGAGCATTTGACGCATAACTCAGTGTAGGAACAGACGCATTTCTTCAACATTGTTAAGGATCCATTTAGGCCGATTTTATTCCTTAATTTGGACTTGAAACTCATCTCTACAGTATCGGCTCCACGACTGGGAGTAGAAAGTACAACAGAGGTGTGTGTGAGTTTTGACAGCAGTGCATGGCTAACCTGTAGGTGATGAGTGCGTTCAGGTCCATGTCCTTGTCTGTGGCAGAGAGGGTCAACAGCACGTCCCCCACTTTGGTGTCCTTCACCAGGATGCTCTTCGTGTACGTACTGGCACTGAACACCGGCGTGTTGTCATTAACATCTGTCACGCTCACTCTGATGCTGGTCATGTTCTGGTGAAGCGGGGTTGGAATGGTTCAAACCAACTGTGTGTAAGAAGGCAGGCTGCACAGAACTTTGATATTGTGTGTTATGGTATTGTGGTGTATAGTGTTATGATATGGTACTGCTATGGTAATGTCGTACTGATTTCAGGGTGAAGGGACCCTATAAATTAGGCCACTGTTTGTATATAGTACCTGTCTCTGTGGTGTCCCCTTGTCAGTAGCCACAATGACCAGCTCATAGATGTCCTTGGTCTCCCGATCCAGAGGACCCACAACCAGTAGCATCCCATCCTTCAGCACAAGACACACTAGTGTAAATACGCAGTGTTACCCTAACAACATTGCTCATGATTAAGTGAGTATGAGAAGCCGTGAGAAGAAACATGGTTTGCCAATGATGAGGTCATCAAAAGCGTCTGCTTTTTTGTGTGTGTTTGGTCATTTCTTAATCAAAATGATTGACACCTCAGTAAACAAACCTGGTACCCTAGATCCAAATTCTCATCTAACAAAATGTATTATGTAAAGAAGGTTCACCAGGAGCTTCATTATTTGGTTGGACTCACCTCCCTGAAGCGAAATGGCGTGGCAGATGAGGAGATGGAGATGGTGACTTCTCCGTTGGAGCCGAGATCTGAGTCTGTGGCAAGGATACGGTACACCTCTCCTGGAGACTTGTCAGAGTACTCCCCCTCAGGGAAAGGGATGGGGTCTGGAAGAGTAGGGAACTGGGGTGTGTTGTCATTGTAGTCCAGAACGGTGATGTTGAGCTGGGCTGTGGCGTTCAGGCCATCTTTGTCCACCGCCACCACCTGAACACAGTGAGAGGGTTACGATTTTTAACACTTGACGTAGTTGACAAACCTTAGCATGTCATTTTGTTGAAATTGTTGACTCCAAAGTGTAACGTTGTTGACCGTCATGGTCTCGCTGAGCATCTTAAGTCAAATTATCAGCCTGCTTTTGCCTATCCACGTTGTACATTTTTATCACCTATATGACTTAACAACATGAGCCAAGACAATGTTCACTTTGGTGTCCAGGTGGGGTTGAGGTCCGGGTGATAGGAAGAGATAGATTGTCCCCCAGTTGCGTCCTTGCCCATCGTTAAGATATGAAAACGTTTCCCCACTCTACATAGATTACATTTATGGAAGTAGACCCAACTGTTATTGGGGCCTATATTTGTGTGTAGACCGTATGAGAAATGCAGATGAAGCACATGTCGGTTGACATGATGTAGTATACCTTTAAAACATAGTTATCCTTTGTCTCTCTGTCCAAGGTGACGTCATTCTTCAGGGAAACAACACCTTGTTTATTTATGTTGAAAGTGTCACTGGTAAATATGAAGTCACCATTCGAGAATCCACCCTAAAAGGAAGAGATTATGGTGTCAGTTTATCATTCCAAAATGAGTCATTAATGTTTTAGTGGGATGGTTGTATTGAAATATTTTCAGATTGTTAAAATCGTCATGAAATACACCATTTATATATTGTCATCGATATACAGTACCAGTCAAAAGTTTGGACACACCTACTCATGCTAGGGTTTTTCGGTATTTTTAAAATGTTCTACATTGTAGAATAATAGTAAAGACATCAAAACTATGAAATAACACATATGGAATCATGTAGTAAGCAAAACATTTTTAAACAAATCTAAATCTATTTGAGATTCTTCAAAGTAGCCACCCTTTGCCTTGATTACAGCTTTGCACACTCTTGGCATTCTGTCAACCAGCTTCATGAGGTAGTCACCTGGAATGCATTTCAATTAACAGGTGTGCCTTGTTAATTTGTGGAATTTATTTCCTTCCTAATGCGTTTGAGACAATCAGTTGTGTTGTGACATACAGAAGATAGCCCTATTTGGTAAAAGACCATGTCAATATTATGGCAAGAACAGCTCAAATAAGAAAAGAGAAACTACAGTCCATCATTACTTTAAGACATGAAGGTCAGTCAATCCGGAAAAGAACTTTGAAAGTTTCTTCAAGTGCAGTCTCAAAAACCATCAAACGCTATGATGAAACTCTCTCATCAGGACCGCCACAGGAAAGGAAGACCGAGTTACCTCTACTGCAGAGGACAAATTCATTAGAGATAACTGCACCTCAGATTGCAGCCCAAATACATGCTTCACAGAGTTCAAGTAACAAACACATCTCAACATCAATTGTTCAGAAGAGACTGCGTGTATCAAGCCTTCATTGTCAAATTGCTGCAAAGAAACCACTACTAAAGGACACCAATGGTCCAAGAAACATGAGCAATGGACATTAGACCGGTGGAAATCTGTCATTTGATTTGATCCAAATTTGAGATTTTTGGTTCCAACCACCGTGTCTTTGTGAGATGCAGCGGAGGGGAACGGATGATCTCTGCATGTGTGGATCCCACTTTGGAGCATGGAGGAGGAGGTGTGATGGTGCTTTCCTGCTGACAGTGTCTGGGATTTATTTAGAATTCAAGGCACAAGTGTGCCACAGCATTCTGTAGCGATATGCCATCCCATCTGGTTTGTGCTTAGTGGGATTATTATTTGTTTTTCAACAGGACAATGACCCAACACACCTCCAGGCTGTGTAAGGGCTATTTGACCAAGAAGGAGAGTGATGGAGTGCCTCATCAGATAACCTGGCCTCCACAATCACCCGACCTCAACCCATTATTTTTTTTTTATTTAACCTTTATTTAACTAGGCAAGTCAGTTAAGAACAAAGTATTGTTTACAATTACAGCCTAGGAACAGTGGGTTAACTGCCTTGTTCAGGGGCAGAACGACAGATTTTTACCTTGTCGGCTCGGGGATTCAATCTTGCAACCTTTCGGTTACTAGTCCAACGCTCTAACCACTAGGCTACCTGCCACCCTGTGAGATGGCTTGGGATTAGTTGGACAGCAGATCGAAGGAAAAGCAGCCAACAAGTGCTCAGCACATGTGGGAACTCCTTCAAGACTGTTGGAAAAGCATTCCAAGTGAAGCTGGTTGAGAGAATGCCAAGAATGTGCAAAGCTGTCATCAAGGGAAAGGATGGCTACTTTGAAGAATCTCAAATATAAAATATATTTTGATTTGTTTAACACTTTTTTGGTTCCTACATGATTCCATACGTGTAATTTCATCGTTTTGATGCCTTCACTATTATTATACAATGCAGAAAATAGTAAAAATAAAGAAAAACCCTTGAATGAGCAGGTGTAAATTTTTTTGACTGGTACTGTATATATTGTCATTGATTATATATAGTAGTTGATATATCGTCATTGTTATACTGTAATCGATATACCGTAGTCAATATTTTTCATATCGTGCAGATATATCACTGATCTCAATGTAGATGGAAATGTTATAGATTGTTTATATCATAACGAAATATAATCGATCTCATGATGATAATGGCAGTCTAATTTCTCTGACCTCATCCTCATCGGTGACCTCCAGGGTCACGATAGCCGCTCCGCTGGCCAGGTTCTCAGAGACGGCGACATCGTAACGCTCTGCGCTAAACTGAGGCGGGTTGTTGTTCACATCTTTCACCCTCACCACCACTGAACCATTCCCAATGAGGGACGGGGTCCCCCCATCTGCAGCCTGTACCATTAGGTTGTACACCTTCACTGCTCCATAGTCCAAGGCCTGCGCCAGCCGCAGTTCCCCAGTGGACGAGTCCAGCTGGAAGAACGCCACGGTCGAGGGAGGGTCTTGCAGAAATATACTATAGGTCACTACACCGTTTGTGCCTTCGTCAAGGTCCACCGCTTCTAGTGTGACCAGTGTCGTTCCCACAGACTCTGTTTCTAAGACCTCAACCTCATATTCCGTCTTGGAGAAACTTGGAACATTGTCGTTGATGTCAGATACTTGAATGAGCAGAGTGGCGGTTGCGGAGAGAGCTGGACGACCTTGGTCCTGAGCCACCACCTCCAGGGTGAACTCTGCTTTGGTCTCTCTGTCCAGCGCCCCAGCCAGGGACACCATCCCTATTTTGGGATCGATAGCGAACTTCCCCTCGCCTCCCCGGAGGGCATAGCGGAGCTCCCTGTTGAAGCCGTTGTCCGCGTCCGTGGCGGTCATGGCAGTGAGGTTGGCCCCTACCTCCGTATCCTCAGGGACCAGTTGTGTCACAGAGCTGGCGTCAAACACGGGGCTGTTGTCATTGATGTCAATCACTTCCACCACAACGGTTGCCTCATCGCTGCTTGTGCCATCCGAGATTGAGATCTGGACTGAGTAGTTATTTTGGGTCTCATAGTCCAGTTTGACCTTGGAGGTGAAAACGCCTTTGGAGTCGATGGCAAACTTGTCGGCGTCTGTCAGGACCTGAAGCGTCACGGGAACTACTGTAGTTACTGCTAGGAATGTCAGCTGTATATGGGGTGACAAAAATGTTATAGGATCGATCTGGTTGTTTTTTTCAGATGAAGTAGAATTTAGTGGTTCTGGGGAAGTTCACCTTGACAATCACCGTCCCTGGATCCGTCTCTTCCTCTATCCTCCCACGGTAAGTGTTCAAGAGGAACTGGGGGTTGGAATCTCCAGGTGCCTGGATCTCCACTAGCACCGAGGAGGAACGGGATATTACGCCACCTACAGGACGGGAGAGGAGAACAGTCACTTTGGGCTGCAATTTCTTTGGGAACTTTTAACCAAATCTCCAGCTGTTGACCGACTAGCCTCCTGTAGATATACACTATTCCTCTCATATTATTTTAGTCTACAGTGTATATATACTATGGTTACTAGACTATGGTATGTTTGCTTGAGTTGCTTGTGTTCTTTCACATATCTCAACTTTACGCTCAGATTAATTCTGCACTACATTGCGCTCCACAAAATAGTTTACATGACACTACCTTCAAGTTCTCTATACAGAGACTGTACCTAGACTCACCATCTCTTGCTGCCACATAGAGAGGGAACTGAAGGACCTTGTTCTCCTCCAGAGGAATGTTTTTTTCCAGTTTTATCTCGCCTGTGTTTTCGTCGATGGAGAAATATCCTTCCAGGTTCCCAAACTCTATTGAGTACTTGACCTGTCCATTAGCACCAGCATCCAGATCGGCTGCTTCAACCTACCAATCACATGGTGTGGTGACCAAAGCAATACCATTGTTTTCTTTTTACAATAGTGTTACTATGGCTATCATGTATTTCCCACATTGTAAATGGCTCTGACAAAACACTTTAACAAACACAGTGACGAATTGAGGTTCAAGGTTAGAAGCCATCTCACCTGGGTAACCAACATCCCCACTGTTTGGTTCTTGAAGACCTTGCCCTCGTACCTGGAGCTCTTAAATTGAGGACTGTTGTCATTCTCATCCAGGAGGGTGACGTTCACATCAGCCAACACAACGTGGTTAGGCAGGTCATTTTCCCGTGCTTCAATCTTCATATTGGATGTAGGGAAGACATGGGAAGGTGTTCAACAGCATACCAACTGACGTGTGCACTCCCCATTGGGACAGATTTCTTGATAAGACATGTTTTATTAGATGGTACAGGGCACTGCCAAGTGCCATTAGACCTGGAGTTTGCACCTTTTTAGACATATTTACAGGTTCCTTGCTGATTTGTTAGCTATTGTGATTATGTCAGCTGCTAAATGGATAAAAGTTGTAGGTCTGAGTACTGTTATGTTTCAGAGTGTCTGACCTGAAAGAGGAAGTTTCCAACAGTCTCCCTGTCCAGGTCAGCTGAACTCTTCACTATGACAGTTCCATCCAAGAGTATAGAGAAAGGTACAGACTCCGGAAGGATCTGCAACGTTCCCACAAATCCACCCTGAGACAAAGACAAAATGGTTTCATGTCCAATTGGGGGGGGGGGGGTGAAGTTTTAAAATGAAGCGTGACAAATGATTTGGCTCATGTAGAAACAGACACAACTCAAGATACCAATGTGTAAACTGTTTTGATATATGCACTTATTGACATCGCTTCCTAACTCGAGTAGTGAAATACATCTCTTTTTGTGTAAATCCATCACCCATTTTTATTTTTATGCCACTGTACCTACCTTGTCCAGGTCAGTGATTGTGACTCTGAAAACAACTGTGTCTTTTTGAGAGTTCTCCAATATTGCGAAAGAGTAGCTAGCTTTGTCAAACTCTGGAGCGTTGTCATTGACGTCCTCGATTGTAACAGACACCAAAGCGTCAGCGGACTTTAGGCTGTCATCCTGCTGAGATGCCTGGAAGGAAGTGATAGATGTTGATATTTGACATCCATAACTTGGGATGTATACAACGGTCACCAGCCCTCCTGATGCCCATACCATGTTAACTGTCTTAATGCACTTGTGATTGTGAATAAATCTACAGTGAGAATGAACTGAGAGAAGTACGGTTTTACTTATTTAGAGTAATCGTAAAACGCTAGAATGCTATAGCTACAATTCCCAATACCTTGATATTGACAGTGACTGTGGATATCTCCTCTCTGTCCAGCCCAGTCACCACAGAGATGACTCCACTGTTTGTGTCGATGTTGAAGTTACTGAGATACTTGCTTGGCGATACTGAGGTAAAGTCACACAACAACATTCCACCACAATGTGAACAGAACCTCATACATACGTTTTCATGCAAATATGATATTCTGATGGTTTCCATATGCAAAGATACATTTGGTCATGGAGTGTATGTGGACACTTGCTCGACGAACATCTCATTACAAAATCATGGGCATTAATATAACCACCTCCACTCTTCTGGGAAGGCTTTCCACTAGATGTTGGAACATTGCTGCGGGGACATGCTTCCATTCAGCCACGAGCATTAGTGAGGTTGGGCCTGGCTCGCAGTCTGCGTTTTCAATTCAACCCAAAAGTGTTCAATGGGGTTGAAGTCAGGGCTCTGTGCAGACCAGTCAAGTTCTTCCACACCGATATCGACAAACCATTTCTGTATGGACCTCACTTTGTGCACGGGAGCATTGTCATGCTGAAACAGGAAAGGGCCTTCCCCAAATTGTTGCCACAAAGTTGGAAGCACAGAATCGTCTAAAATGTAATTGTATGTTGTAGCATTAAGATTTCCCTTCACTGGAACTAAGGGGCCTAGCCCAAACAATGAAAGACCGCCTCAGACCATTTCTTCTCCACCAAACTTTACAGTTGGCACTATGCATTGAGGCAGGTAGCGTTGTCCTGGCATCCGCCAAACCCAGATTTGTCCGCCGGACTGCCCAATGGTGAAGCGTGATTCATTCCAGAGAATGAGTTTCCACTGCTCCAGAGTGCAATGGCGGTGAGCATTACACCACTCCAGCCGACGCTTGGCATTGTGCATGGTGATCTTAGGCTTGGCCATGGAAACCCATTTCATGAAACTCCCAACGAACAGTTACTGTGCTGACGTTGCTTTCAGAGGCAGTTTGGAACTCGGTAGGGAGTGTTGAAACCGATTGATGATTTTTACGTGTTTCAGTACTCGGCAATCCCATTCTGTGAGCTTGTGTGGCCTACCACTTTGCGCCTGAGCCGTTGTTGCTCCTAGATGTTTCCACTTCACAATAACAGCACTTACAGTTGACCGGGGCAGCTCTACAGTAGCAGGGCAGAAACTGGACGAACTGTCTTGTTGGAAAGGTGGCATCATATGAGGGTGCCACATTTTAAGCCACTGAGCTATTCAGTAAGGCCATTCTACTGGCAATATTTGTCTATGGAGATTGCATGGCTGTGTGCTTGAGTTTATACACCTGTCAGCGACGGGCATGGCTGAAATAGGCAAATCGACTAATTTGAATGGGTGTCAACATACTTTTGTATATATAGTGTACTTGTTTCATATCAACAACAAAAATCCTAAGACTGATGGGAGTTGTAGTTCAAGCCTGTGGTAAAAGCCTCAGATTACCTGAACTGATGCTGTAGACTATAGCCACATTAATGCCAGTGTCTCCATCTTGTGCTTTTATGCCCTCTGGCTGGATGGTGAGGAAAGGCCCTGTCTAAAGAGGAGATGATGTATTAAATAGACATCACAACCATAGCAACACAGTGGCTTTAAGGATACATATATGACATTTTGTAGTCTGATGGGTATGATAACACTCACTTGTTCTTCCTGTATGGTAGCCTGGTAAAGGCTGTGATTGAAATAGGGATTCAGATTATCAAAGTCCGTAATCTCAAGAACAACGTCTGCTGTGTCGAAGAGATCACCATTATCCTAAAAGGAAGGATCCCAGAAGCATTATTAATAGATAAACATGGATATCCATTTCTGGACCAATGTGGTAGGGTGTGATATGATGAGATCACCTACCCGCGCCTCAACTGTGAATTTGTAGTTTTGGGCGACGTTGTAGTTCAGAGGTCTCTTCAGCAGTACAGCCCCATCGTTGCGGACCTCAAATTCAGCGGGTGCTGGGTCCTTAAATAAGGTGGAAGACCAAAGTCATTGTGGAACGGTATCAGAGGAAGAATGAGATAAATCTGTTCAGTCATAATTTCCATTGGGTTATCCAATATCTGCTATAGATTATAGACCTACATTGTACCTGTATATATTTTTGTAAGACAGTTGTATGGACAGTTTAGACTAGCTGTTTACTTTGGTGAATGTGACATATTGATCACTTCGCTGTGACTCATTTATGTGACCAAAAGGATTCGAACCCAGATCTCCTGTCCATCCCTCTAAGCTAAGGGAGCTAATGTAGCTCAGGTGTGGTCACAGAACCACTGCTGTTACACTTATAAAAAAGTATAGACCAGGACCTGAATGTATCAGGCGTCTCAGAGTAGGACTGCTGATCTAGGATCAGGTCTCCCTTCTTATTTATTATTATCTAAAAGACTAAACTGATCCTATATCAGCACTCCTGCTCTGGGACTCTTGGTGAATGCGGGCCCATGTGTGACTCACCAATATGCGGTATGTAATTCTGTTGTTGTTTATGCTGATATCGGCATCCACTGCTTTCACTCTGATCACCTCAGTATTCACTGCCTGAATCTGGAGAGACAAAACACATGGTGGTTAACCACGTAAACAACCCGTAGGGGCTCATTGTATTGCAAGGTGTAAGACAGGAGTATTATGTTTTTGCCAACTCATCTTCTGTAGACTGATGTAGCCTTACCTCAGATATCGTTTTCGTGTACACCTTTTGCTCAAATATTGGAGCGTTGTCATTTAGGTCGGTGACGATAAGTTTTCGTTTATTTTCGAGCTGAAGAGATAATAACAGTTTTATGTCAACAAAATGCACTTCTCATACATTACAATATATTGTTACAATCCATCATATACAGCATACATACTAACCATTGTAACATTAGTGTATAATCTTTCAATTTTACTTACCGCGCCATTCACACACACAACAGAATACCAAAGTTGACCGCCAGTCTACAAGAGAGAGAGGGGGGATAATTGTAAAGTTCAAAACCCTTTGCAGCATGTTCATCAGGAATTAGCCTTCGCCTATTTTGCCAATAAAAAAGCGAACACCTAAAGTGAACCGTCTTGACCATGAATGACGTTGTATAGCTCTGATCCAGAGCGCTACTGCGCATTCCTCTACTGTAAGAGTTTATCAGAGGCACGCGCACCAACACCCTGGACCAGAGCTAGACGTTGTAGAGCCACCATAACCATCTCACCTGTGTTAACAGATCTGCATCCAGCGCCATCTTGGTACGGACTGTTGCATTTGTACTCCCAGGGGTGTAAACTAACTCGAGAAAATTGATGTGTTCTGGAAAGGCATATGCCTCAAGCCTCACGGTATTACCCACGGGGATCTCGTTGAGGACTTCCACTTCCCCTGTTGTAGCATCAGGGGGAGGCAAATATTAATTAGGGTGATGTATAGTACCAGCAATTTCTATTGAATGTTGTTGAATGTTTCCCCCCATTAGTCAATATATTGTTGTTACAAAAAAGACTGAACCCATTCTATAAATCTCATTTTCTCCCCTCATCCAGGCATCTCTCTTTTCCTGTGTAATTGTTTATTAACAGAAATACCAGTAAGACAAACTGGTTTGGTGACTCATGAACAAATATAATACTTGAATGGATATGGCATGGATGACTGCAATGATTACCCTCATATTCCTCATCCACAGTTCCCAGTGTTAGGTCTGACCCTTCAGCACAGTTCACTGATGTACCTAGAAATAAACATTAGGGCAATGGTATTGTTTACGTGGATCTGTAGCATCATGAAATAGCAAATGACAATCTAATCAGGATTCTGGTGAATTCTATTTGAGTTGTGTCAATATCTCCTGTTTTGCATGTTAATTTGCCATTAATACGTGTCGCCTATCAGTTTGCAAACAATGTAAAAAAAATAAAATTTAAAAAATCATTCTTAATAAAGCCTGCATACAAAAATGGTCTCTTTTTATTTTTTTTTTAATAAGGCAGCTCCATATTGCAGGTGTTTCAGCCTAGCTCAGTGCTTTCTGTGGTGGTGGAGCAGCCAGCGGAAAATACGAATCGTAGGGGTTGGTAATGTTCTCTAGTTACGCCATGATTGGCTCAGTGTTCTGTCACTCATGGGGACACTATATCCCTGCAAAATCTACGGGGAGACGCTGCCCTACCAAGATTGACATGCTAAAATCACCACTGTAATTAGGTAACAACAATCTATGCGTCATGGTCTAATGGCAACACTCTCGGATCCAGCCACATATAAGCCGCTCCCTACTGGTTCATTCCCCGCATTTACCCTCCCTACTGTTACTCCAACTTGCCTGTCTCCCCCTCTGTTTACTAATGTCTAAATGAAGTGTCAAAAATACATAATAATAATCTAATAAATAGCTTATATGTGTAAAATAATATAAGAGCATACATTTAGCAAAATACAAAGGCAAATCAATTACCGATTTAACGTTTCTAATTGATCTTAACCATTTTCTATTAATCTACTGTATACAGTATTCCCCAAACCATGTACCGTATTGATATCATACCAATCTTCAAAATGTAGCCACAAACAAACTTTACTCACTGATGGGGATGCCCATGACATCATGAACACATAGAGAGCCTGAGAGGAGTAACATCCACATAAAATGTATAGACCCCATATTGGATGGTGATTGTCCCTACTTTTCTACCCCCTGCTACAGTACCGTCCACAGCACCTGCTTGACCGACTGATTTCCTGAATAAAGGGAATATTGAAATGGCCACTTTATTTACCCTACAATGTATTTATGACTTGCCATTAAGTGTTACTGCCTGACTACAGGGATATAAACAGGTCCAAGGGGCACTGACAACACCATGGAATGTGTTGCGCATTCATTGTAACAGCCACATACAGATGTAGGATCTTAATTTGAGCCAATTTGCTACAGCAGGAAAATAATCCAACAGCAACAGGAAAGTTGAATTATGATGTGGATTAATTAAGGGATTTTTTTTTTTTTGTTGATACATTTTTCGTCAGGGCAAATAAATTCTGAAATCAATGTCCAAATTACAAACTTTAGAAGCCAAATACACTTCAAGTTTGCATTCCCTGCTGTGCAGGATAATTATCAGCAACAAAAGAGTGAACAAATTAAGATCCTACATCGGTAGGGCACTACGTTATAGTATGAAGTCTAAGTTTCATTTCCTTTGTAAGAGGAAAGGGAGTGCTTTATAGTTTTAAACTTCTTCGGGATCGGTGTCCTGTCCACAGGACGGTTGAGCTAACGTAGGCTAATGCGTTTAGACATAGAGATATCTGATATTGGCAGAAAGCTTAGCTATTACAGTGAAAGAATACCATGCTATTGTTTGATGAGAGTGCACAATTTTGAACATTAAAAATTATGAATAAACAAATTAGGCACATTTGGGCAGTCTTGATACAATATGTTAAACAGAAATGCAATGGTTCATTTGATCAGTCTAAAACGTTGCATATTCACTGCTGCCATCTAGTGGCCAAAATCTAAATTGTACCTGGGTTGGAATAATACATTATGGCCTTTCTATTGCATTTCAAAGATGATGGTACAAAAAAAAATACAAAATAAGTTTTTTTTTTTCTTTGTATTATCTTTTACCAGATCTATTGTGTTATTCTCCTACATTCCTTTCACATTTCCACAAACTTCAAAGTGTTTCCTTTCAAATGGTACCAAGAATATGCATATCTTTGCTTCAGGACCTGAGCTACAGGCAGTTAGATTTGGGTATGTCATTTTAGGCGAAAATTGAAAGAAAGGGGCGGATCCTTATTAAGAGTGTCAGTGAGTGTGGTTTCAGTCTTCCCGCCACCAACATATCAATGCCAAAAATCATATAAATTGATCTGGATTAAAGTTTATCCAAAATGGACTCCTAAGCTTGACAGCGCCATGGTAACATGGTGTGTCAATGAAGACTTCCTGTAACTGGTACATTGCCTGTCAAACACACCTCAGCCTTATCACTAAGTTTACCCATATTGAGATAATGGTCAGACCCATACCTAGGATTTGAATGGAGGTTGAACTGTATGTCTGTCTCGGAAAATATCTAGTGCATTTCAATTCATGCTGCAGGGAAATAATGCTTTAATACCCTCACCTCAGATTAAATGGCCAGTTGGCTGTTGCTGTACACATTTCTAGTCCTGTTTGTGGTGACATTAAACTATATATTCAATAAAAACTGAGTGGGAGATGAGGTTATTATGAAACAATGTGATTTGAGAAATCGAGACTGACCATCTTATGATACTGTAAACCGTCTATAAATAGACCATCTTTGACTGTAATCAGTGAACTTTGACCTAAATCACAGCTGGTGTGAGACACACAAAGATACACAGTAGTTCTAAACTACTGCTTGAGAAAAAGGGATTTCAATTGATATGAGAATGAATGTGTGAATCTATTTAAATGAATGTAAACGGGTAATTTTCTATAATATACATTGTAATTTGATGATTTTGAATAAAACACACATTTGGAATATGAGAAACTTTAATAAATGCATTGGAACAGAAACCAAGTTAAAGAAGCTAATTCTCTCTTTCTCTTCATTAATCCTGTTCTAGGGGTATATATCTGCCAATAGCCTCCCACACCTGGGAACTATAACACAAGCATAATCAATGAACTACAGTATATTCTGATTGGTCAATCTCAGTGCAATCTTAAAGTGAATAGAGAATAAAGAGTGGGAAATATATGGGTTGATTTAATGTATGCTTTCTTTGATTGCTAATTCACAAATGTTGACTTATTCCCTTTTATCAACAGTTTATGATTTATAACAAATTCACATTCTGAATGAACGCTTCATAATGAGTCTACTTTGACAGTTTATACCAGTTTATACCAGATACCCGCTTGTAAAACCACTTTACTCATCTCTTTCTACTTTCACAAACGTTTTAACTATAAGGTGTGGTATCGGTCGTACTTTTTCCGGCTTTTTATCGGAAACAATGTACTGTACTTAGTCTGTGTCGCTGAAACGTTACAGATTGCGAGGCAGAAATGTAAAGGTGATTTCACATTGAGACGACATATGCAGCGTTTACCGTGACTGCGCAGTCGCCACTGAATTTTTTATTAAAAATATATTTTTTTACCCCCTTTTCTCCCCAATTTCGTGGTATCCAATTGTTTAGTAGCTACTATCTTGTCTCATCGCTACAACTCCCGTACGGGCTCGGGAGAGACGAAGGTTGAAAGTCATGCGTCCTCCGATACACAACCCAACCAGGCCGCACTGCTTCTTAACACAGCGCCATCCAACCCGGAAGCCAGCCGAAACAATGTGTCGGAGGAAACACCGTACACCTGGCAACCTTGGTTAGCGCGCACTGCACCTGGCCCGCCACAGGAGTCGCTGGTGCGCAATGAGACAAGGATCTCCCTACCGGCCAAACCCTCCCTAACCCGGACGACGCTAGGCCAATTGTGCATCGCCCCACGGACCTCCCGGTCGCGGCACATGACAAATGCCTGTCATACACAATATAGCTACACCTCATGACAAAAAGTATGTGGACACCTGCTCGTCGAACATCTCATTCCAATTTCATGGGTATTAAATATGGAGTAGGTCCCACCCTTATTGTACTGATGTTATTTCCAGATGCAGTTTGGAACTCGGTAGTGAGTGTTGCAACCGAGGACAGATGATTTTTACGCGCTTCAGCACTCGGCGTTCCCGTTCTGTGAGCTTGTGTGGCCTACCACTTCTCATTTGAGACGTTTTTGGTCCTAGAGGTTTCCACTTCACAATAACAGCACTTACAGTTGACTGGGGCAGCTCTAGCAGGGCAGAAAGTTGATGAACTGACTTGTTGGAAAGGTGGCATCATATGACGGTGCCACGTTGAACGTCACTGAGCTCTTCAGTAAGGCCATTCTACTGCCAATGTTTGTCTATGGAGAATGCATGGCGGTGTGCTCGATTTTACACACTTGTCAGCAGCGGGTTTGCAGGCGAAAACCTGAGGAAAATCCAACCAGGAAGTGCTGTTATTCTGGAACCTCTCTTTTCCATTGCAAGCCTATCCTCCATTTAAAGCGAGCGCCTGGAGCGCCTTTAGTGCTCTCTCTCTCCTATTGAAAAGGCTACCATCCGGTTGAAATATGTTCGATTATTTATTGTAAAAACAACCTGAGGATTGATTATAAAAAACGTTTGACATGTTTCTATGAACTTTACGGATACTATTTGGAATTTTCGTCTGCCCGTCGTGAACTGCACAAGCATGTGGATTACTAAACAAAAAGTGCCAACCAAATGGAGGTTTTTGGATATAAAAATAATCTTTATCGAACAAAACAAACATTTGTGTAACTGGGAGTCTCGTGAGTGCAAACATACAAGGATCATCAAAGGTAAGGGATTAATTTGATTGCTTTTCTGACTTTTGTGACCAATCTACTTTGCTGCTAGCTGTTTAATGTTTTGTCTGCTGAGAGAGCTGTCCTCACATAATCGCATGGTTTGCTTTCACCGTAAATCCTTTTTGAAATCTGACACGCCGGTGGATTAATATTCAAACACTCAAAAATATTTTGTCAATTTAAAAAAAATATTATTAGTACTGGCTGATACTGTAATTCACAAACTATACAATAATAGGTGTTTGATGTTACAGTTACGATGCCAAATGGAGAAAACAACCTATGATACCTGTTACTATGTTGCCATGAACTCACGCTCTCTCGCTCTCTCTCTCTCTCTTGCTCTCACACATTCTCTCTCTCACACACACACACACACACACACACACACTCATACATACTTGCCCTGTACCTTATTTATGAAGTAGATCTGTTCTTGCTGCTTTCTTGCTGTGCGTATGCTGTGTCCTAGTGAGTGTTTTATGGGTATTATCCTGGTAGGGATTGGGCTGGGAGGCGGAAATTTAGGAAATGAAACCGAAAGTACCACATTTTTTGTATGTCAACATTAAAGACTGATTATAAAAAACGTTTAACATGTTTCTACGAACTTTACGGATACTATTTGGAATTTTTGTCTGCCCGTCGTGAACTGCACAAGCATGTGGATTACTAAACAAAACGTGCCAACCAAATGGAGGTTTTTGGATATAAAAATAATCTTTATCGAACAAAACAAACATTTGTGTAACTGGGAGTCTCGTGAGTGCAAACATACAAAGATCATCAAAGGTAAGGGATTCATTTGATTGCTTTTCTGACTTTCGTGACCAATCTACTTTGCTGCTAGCTGTTTAATGTTTTGTCTGCTGAGAGAGCTGTCCTCACATAATCGCATGGTTTGCTTTCACCGTAAATCCTTTTTGAAATCTGACACGCCGGTGGATTAATATTCAAACACTCAAAAATATTTTGTCAATTTTTAAAAAATATTATTAGTACTGGCTGATACTGTAATTCACAAACTATACAATAATAGGTGTTTGATGTTACAGTTACGATGCCAAATGAAGAAAACCTGTGATACCTGTTACTATGTTGCCATGAACTCACGCTCTCTCGCTCTCTCTCTCTCTCTCTCTCGCTCTCACACACTCTCTCTCACACACACACACACACACACACACTCATACATACTTGCCCTGTACCTTATTTATGAAGTAGATCTGTTCTTGCTGCTTTCTTGCTGTGCGTATGATGTGTCCTAGTGAGTGTTTTATGGGTATTATCCTGGTAGGGATTGGGCTGGGAGGTGGAAATTTAGGAAATGAAACCGAAAGTACCACATTTTTTGCATGTCAACATTAAAGACTGATTTTGAAACTGTACAAAAATGAACATGTTCTACTTAGTTTGTCAAAGGTTTACAAAGGCCATACTATATTTAGAATTTTCATTATATAACACTACATTTTATCAACCTCAAGTAGCTTTCAACGATGATTGGTGTGTGTGTGTGTGTGTGTGTATGGATGGGTTTTCTTGGATATGTAGGCCAATCAGTGATTGATGTGCGTGAGTATGGTGAGAAACACAGCCAATGAGCGGGCATACACAACAGGAGTCACGTGACCAGTGGGGCTACAACATGGCGGATGTTGAAACGTCGAAATCTTTGAACGGTTTGCTGAACGGAATAGCACAAATAGTGTATTATAATAATGCTGAAATAACAGAGGAACTTTTGAAAAATGAACTTTATCCAGACTTAACGCAGGAGGAGTTTCGCGCGATGCATGAAAAGATGAAAGGTCTTTTAAAGGTACTGTCAACTTCTGCATTTTGAGACCATTCTCACCTGATTCCCCTCGTGTTGATTGACAAGCTACATTATTATAGGGATAGGCTATAGGTAGCAAATAGATACATGTTTCAAATGCTCAACCTCGTCCTGCAGCCCATATGCTTGAAACCAGTTTCTCTATTGTCTTTCTTTAGCTGTCTGTACAATCTTACCAAAACAAATCTTTCAGCTCAATCAGTTAATTCAATTTGTACTATACTGTACAAATGGCCTTCTAAATAAATAGCTAGGATAGGGTGTGTGGATTCATTCATGTTGACAACTGTGGTTTTCAATGATAGATCAGTTTGTCTGTCTACAGGCTGAGATTTACCTGTCACTAGATGGCAGCACTAGAACACCTGTGTAAACACATGTCAAGTTTCCCTTCAATGTCCTTGATGTGAAGATGAAGTTGTCTACATTTCTATCTTGTCCAGGCCAAGATAATACAACTAGAAAAACGTCAACCTCTTTGTTAGACTAACAAATATTTGCTTATTTTCTTCTCCCCCTCTCAGTCTATCGCCACTGCTAACATGGATCAGGCCCAGCTGGAAGCCTTCCTGACTGCCCAGACCAGGAAGCAGGGCACGGGGGGTGTGAGCGCCGAGCAGGCGGCTGCCCTCTCCCGGTTCTGGAAGAGCCACCGGGCCCGGGTGAGAGAGAGCCTGCTGGGCCAGAGCCGCTGGGAGCCCGGCCTGAAGGGCCTCACCTGGAGGGTGGACCTCCAGACCTCAGCTAGCAGAGGGGGTGCTGCTAACATTCCTGTGGCCCTGGTGGAGCTGGAACTGGGCAGGACTGGAGAGGTGAGAGGGGAGTGGGAAGAGGGGCACTCTTTAAAATACCAGTCACACTGACTGTACAAGCACTTTACATGGCTGCCTTTAATTAGACCAATGTTATGTTTTGATTCCCCAGTTGTGCTTTCAGACATAGTACATTATGGAAATCAACAGGCTTTCTCATCTGGACTTGTTCCATAATGTGCCCCAGGTGGGCGGAGTTTGCACATTTTGATTTTAAACCATAATCTAATTAGTCTTAAAATGAAATTGCCAGTGACTTTGTACTCACCTTCCTCTTTCCTGCTTTAGCAGTATATTTATTACATTGTCATAGTTTCAAATTGTTGTGTCTGATATGCCAGCGCTACATATACAGTACTAGTCTGCCTCTCACCTGTTAGTCCTCAACCTAACATATTAGTGTGTCCCAAATGACACCCTATTCCCAATGTAGCACACTACTTTTGGCCCTATGAGCCCTGGTCAAAAGTAGTGCACTATTTAGGAAATGGAGTGCCATTTGGGACGCACATATAGTTGAGGACTATACTGTAATTTCAATAGTGTCACTGTAACCCAATATCTCACAATACATCTAAGAAAGCTGGTATGACTTTTTAATGGCACGCTATAATTTGTTTTGCAAAGGTGGTGTTCATTTTGGTCATCCCAAAAGCCTGGCCCTGTGTGTGCCTTTTTAAAAAGTTTTTCCCCTGCCAGCATTGTTGTGGAGAGTTGGCATCTCTGTGGCTCTGCTGAGATGGCGACTTGGCTCTAGCTTCAATCCTTTTGGTCTGGAATTAGCTGATGACACTACTATTATCTTCTCTTCTTGGTATTAGTAGCAGGGAGAGTTCCAGGAAACAAAAAGTTTCACAATTATAGGTGCCAAAAGCATTGTCTTACGCCAGATAGACAATGCAACAATATTGCCTGCTGTTCGGTTGACAGACGAGCGTTGTGTAGGAGTGACGTCACCTGCCAGAAGACAATGGGCAATTCCCTGGTAACAGTGATGCTGAGAATCAGATTTTTCACTTTATAATGTATGTCAAAACAAAAAACAATGATTTCAAAGTTAAACCATAAAGAATGACGGTTTGTGTGTGAAAGATGAGTCTCAGCATCACTCTGTTACTGGGGAATTGCCCCAATGTAAGGTCAACACTGTTAGAATGTGAAAACGAGGTGGCCTAGTTCTATAAGTGAGACTATATTGCAGTGTAGGCACATCAGTCCCAGGGAACATGATTATTGTATCAATTCGTAAAAGAAAAGTACATTCAGTTTAGAGCTTTTTCTGCTCCTACTACAGATTTGTTTTCCAACCGCCACACTAGCTATATTTTGTTGATTTATTATTACATCCATGATTGATTACAACACAGTGCATTATAAACAAGTATGATAATTTACATCATCCCTACCAATAAACGTCCTTTTTATAGCCAGTAAATGTAACTGGCCAATAGGCTCATACTCCCATATCAAGATCATTCTAAGTGCTTTAGGTTAGGATGCTGTGGGCTTTCATTTAATTTAATCTCTATGACTTGAAGGGTGTAAATGACTTAGGTTATAGATGGGATAAAGAAATAGGCTTATGTATCTATAAGCTATATATAGAATCATACCAAATGTTGATTGGCTTTGGTTTGGTCATAGATCAGATAGATCACACATTTTCCCTAGTTTGGTTAGTAAAGTCACTATGGAAGCCACAGCTCAGATGTCCACGTGGATATTCCGTAGAGTGTCTGAGAGGGGGAAAGTATTTTGAGGCGTGCGGCCCAAATGGCATCCTTTTCCCTATAGGGCATTACTTTTGACCAAAGGGAATAGGGTGCCATTTGGGACGATCAACAAGTCAACTGACAGCCCCCTAGCTAAAGCAACCACCACGGAGGTTACAGGTAGAGGTCGACCGATTATGATTTTTCAACGCCGATACCGATTATTGGAGGACAAAAAAAAGCCGCTACCGATTAATCGGCCGATTTTAAAAATGTATTTGTAATAATGACAATTACAACAATACTGAATGACCACTTATTTTAACTTAATATAATACATCAATAAAATCAATTTAGCCTAAAATAAATAATGAAACATGTTCAATTTGGTTTAAATAATGCAAAAACAAAGTGTTGGAGAAGAAAGTAAAAGTGCAATATGTGCCATGTAAGAGCTAACGTTTAAGTTCCTTGCTCAGAACATATGAAAGCTGGTGGTTCCTTTTTATTAACATGAGTCTTCAATATTCCAAGGTAAGAGGTTTTAGTTAATATAGTATTTATAGGCCTATTTCTCTCTATACCATTTGTATTTCATATACCTTTGACAATTGGATGTTCTTATAGGCACTTTAGTATTGCCAGTGTAACAGTAAAGCTTCCGTACCTCTCCTCGCTCCTACCTGGGCTCGAACCAGGAACACAACGACAACAGCCACCCTCGAAGCAGCGTTACCCATGCAGAGCAAGGGGAACAACTACTCCAAGTCTCAGAGTGAGTGATGTTTGAAACCCTATTAGAGCGCACCCCGCTAACTAGCTAGCCATTTCACATCACATCGTTACACCAGCCTAATCTCGGGAGTTGATAGGCTTGAAGTCATAAACAGCAGAGCTGCTGGCAAAACGCACAAATGTGCTGTTTGAATGAATGCTTATGAGCCTGCTGGTGCCTACTGTTGCTCAGTCAGACTGCTCTATCAAATCATAGACTTAATTATAACATAATAACACACAGAAATGCGAGCCTTAGGTCATTAATATGGTCGAATCTGGAAACTATCATCTCGAAAACAAGACGTTTTATTCTTTCAGTGAAATACGGAACCGTTCCGTATTTTATCTAACGGGTGGCATCCATCAGTCTAAATATTGCTGTTACATTGCACAACCTTCAATGTTATGTTATAATTACGTAAAATTCTGGCAAATTATTTCTTATTTTTTATTTATTTTTTACCCCCTTTTTCTCCCCAATTTCGTGGTATCCAATTGTTGTAGTAGCTACTATCTTGTCTCACGCTCGGGAGAGACTAAGGTTGAAAGTCATGTGTCTTCCGATACACAACCCAGCCAGCCGTACTGCTTCTTAACACAGCGCGCCTCCAACCCGGAAGCCAGCCGCACCAAGCCAGCCGCACCGTGCACCTGGCAACCTTGGTTAGCGCGCACTGCGCCCGGCCCGCCACAGGAGTCGCTGGTGCGCGATGAGACAAGGACATCCCTACCGACCAAGCCCTCCCTAACCCGGACGACGCTAGGCCAATTGTGCGTCGCCCCACGGACCTCCCGGTCGCGGCCGGTTACGACAGAGCCTGGGTGCAAACCCAGGGACTCTGATGGCACAGCTGGCGCTGCAGTACAGCGCCCTTAACCACTGCGCCACCTGGGAGGCCTGCAAATTATTTATCAATGAGCCAGGCGGCCCAAACTGTTGCATATACCCTGACTCTGCGTGCAATGAACGCAAGAGAAGTGACACAATTTCACCTGGTTAATATTGCCTGCTAACATGAATTTCTTTTAACTAAATATGCAGGTTTAAAAAAATATACTCCTGTGTATTGATTTTAAGAAAGGCATTGGTGTTTATGGTTAGGTACACGTTGGAGCAAATTCAGTCCTTTTTCGCGAATGCGCACTGCATCGATTATATGCAACGCAGGACACGCTAGATAAACTAGTAATATCATCAACCATGTGTAGTTATAACTAGTGATTATGATTTGAGTTTAATGCTAGCTAGCAACTTACCTTGGCTTCTTACTGCATTCGCGTAACCGGCAGCCTCCTCGTGAGGCAGGTGGTTAGAGCGTTGGACTAGTTAACCGTAAGGTTGCAAGATTGAATTCCTGAGCGGACAAGGTAAAAATCTGTCGTTCTGCCCCTGAACAAGGCAGTTAACCCACCGTTCCTAGGCCGTCATTAAAAATAAGAATGTGTTCTTAACTGACTTGCCTAGTTAAATAAAGATTAAATAAAGGTGTCCAAAAAATAATAATAATAAAAAATCGGCGTCCAAAATTACCGATTTCCGATTGTTATGAAAACTTGAAATCAGCCATTCCGATTAATCGGTCGACCTCTGGGATCGACAGGTCTGGGATCAGCTTACCCCGCCCCTTTCATCATCTTAATCACCAACGGCCAAGCACCAAACAGTCTATTCCAGCTATAGGACATCTTATCTGCATGACTGAGCTCCATCCATCCTATGGTTGGTTGGTGGGCTAGTTTGTCACGCTAATGCTTCTATAGCCTTGATTTTCTAGAGCCTGGTGGGCAGCTCCAGTCCTTGAGGGCCTGATTGGTGTCACTTTTTCCCCATCCCTAGCAAACACAGCTGATTAATCAAATTTCATTCTAAACTGAAGATCATTATTAGGTGATTATTGGAGTCAGGTGTGTTAGCTGGGGTAAAACTGTGACACTAATCAGGCCCTCGAGGACTGGAATTGCCCCCCCCCTGCTCTAGAGTCAACTGCTTGAAAAGGCTATACAGAACTTTTGCTTCTGAGGGTGCTCTAGAGCCAAAAGGGGTCCCCCAGAAATATTGCACAGAAATGACCTAATTTAACAGGAAAATGTATATGAACCATACAGAATACAATCAAGACAACATTTCAAATGGCTTCCTATTTCTTTTGCATGTCTCATCTTCTAATGGACCGGAGTGGCCCACTTTCATTCAACACACAGGCCTATTTACTCTGAATCGGGAGCTCCCTGTAGACTTGAGATAAAATGGAACATAGCATCCGCTCCCACCTATTTAAATAAACTTGGAATAGCCTAATAATGGGCTGGGTGGAGTCTGCTCCGTTCCCAATGGAGCTTCAGCTTTTATCTGGGATCAAAAACATGTTCTAATCTGACCCAATCACTTCCTTGCTGTAACCACAGGCATTGAGCCTTTTCATGGATACTAAAACAGATTCAAAGCCGATTTATGAAAACATAATTTTTACTAGGGTGAATAGAAGTGGTCTGTTGACATTTTGATTTGGCAGTGGGAGAGACTCTATTTCATTCGTGAGAACTTTAACCAAGAATTCCAGTGCGTGTACTTCTTACAATAATGTGATAAATCAATAACTTCACTTAGTAACCTAGTAGCACAGTTGTAACATTTTCAGCATGAAAACTAGAGGCTGACAGACCATTGGTAGTCTGTGTAGAGTAAGATTAACACGGTCTCATGCAATTTTTCTACAGGTTAGTCACCCCTCATCTATAAAACAAACATTAGCACGAGTCTGAATTATGCAGTATAGATTTTCTGATGAGTAGGCCAATTTGGTTCTGTAACAGTTTGTAATTGGGTCAGTAAGCAAAAGATTGCTGGATCGAATCCCTGAGCTGACATGGTAAAAATCTGTCGTTCTGCCCTTGAGCAAAGCAGTCAACCCACTGTTCCCCGGGCGCCGAAGACATGGATGTCGATAGGCAGCTCTCCGGACATCTCTGATTCAGAGGGGTTGGGTTAAATGCGGAAGACTCATTCAGTTGTCCAACTGACTAGGTATCCCCCTTTCCCTTTATTTATTTGCCCAGTGATTGTGGTTTAAAAAAAGCCTATATCCTACCTACACATACTATTCTCTGCAACTGACAGTTTATCAGGTGCTGTGAAATAGTAAACTAATTCTGTTGGTTTTGGGGGAGATCCCCTAAAGTAGTTGTTCAATGGATCTATTTACTTAGCTGAGGGAAGCTAAGTAAATAGCACCACTGATGGCTGTGCTCTCCCCTTTGAAGATGACCACAGTACATGCTGTACATTCTATTGAGCGCCAGTAGTAAACCGTCTCTTCGTGCTGTATGAGGGTGTAGTTTCCACATCTTTACATTTCATATAGCACGTTCCTGTTCTTTAGGCACGAAACTTTATGAAACATTTCAAAATGGAGGTGCTACAGGATCTTGTCCAATAAGAACACACATTTGTTTTTCCCATTGTGAAACATTTTGTCCTACTGAACACCATTAACTAAGCCCATCCAGGTGTTGGTCTTGACTTTTCATCCGGATGACAGCCTAAGCCTTAGTTCTCCTACTGTAAGTGCATTACATTTGACAGACAGTGTTTTGCACCAGTGATCCGTGGAATCAAGAGAGGAGTTCCCAGTTGATGTTTGATTTACAAGACAAGCTTTTACCAGCAGCGACCGAACCCAACCTCCATTACCTTGTGAAGTCAAAGACATAATGCACTAACAATATCAGCCGTCAGGCAGAAAGAATGTTGACTGAATCAATATGACCAAATTGTTTTTGTCAAAAGTGAAGGTTTTGTTCTGTGTGTGTGCCAATTCAAGAGTTAGGAAAGTGAAGATATATGATAGGTATTCAGACCATTCCAATTCCTGACTATATATGAGAGCTGGCATGTAACATTAGATGTCTTTTAATTGGAGGGTGGAGAGTCAACCATGGAAAGTAGAGGAGGACAATTGCTTATTACACATTGACTCCCTGTCCTATTTTCTCAGGATGCTGGCTTATAACTGTCTTTACATTTCGATGTGTTTACCTACATGTCAATCATTGGCAAACATAGAAGGCATGACCAATTATTTTCTCCACATAGGTGATTTCTCAGAGGACTGCACAGTGAAATCTTAAATAAAAACATATCCGCTTGTTTTCTCTCCCGTCATTCTTCCGTTTTGTTGTAACGGGAGCACACTTGTATTCCCAGGGTATCCAGCCTGGTCTCATAGACTAGACGTAACATAGTAAATGTAAATCCGTCCCACTCAAATTAGTATGGATACATAAGACCGATGGTTCCTGAAGGCAAAAACTAAAGTAGGATGGGCGTAGAACGTGAACGTCTAGCATGTCAAAGGTTATGAGTTCGAATCTCATCATGGACAATTTTAGCTAATTAGCAACTTTTCAACTACTTGCTACTTTGCAACTACTTAGCATATTAGCTAACCCTTCCCCTAAATCTAACATTAACCCTTACCCTACCCTTTAACCCAACTCCTAAACTTAACCCCTAGCCTAGCTAACGTGAGCCGGCAAGCTAATGTTAGCCACCTTTCTGTAATTCGTAACATGTTATATGTTTTGCAAATATGTTACATACTGTACATTTAGCAAATTCGTAACACAATATGAATTGTAATTTGTAACATATCATACGAAATGGTGATGGACACCCACAAATGAATACGTACCATATAAAACGTAACATATCATACCAAATGGAGTGTCTCAGATTTACATAGAGAATAATAAGAAATGCTCTGAGACCAGGTTGGGGTATCATATCTCACGATAGGCCCCAGCTCTGTTTTGGCTAGCACTCTCATTATCTCATATATTATTGTTTTTCCAGTAAACAAATGCATTAGCGTGCCGCACGATCCTGAGCGTGGCCCTTTGAGTGTATTAAATGAGTTCTCTAATATATGATGACAGATCCGATAGACTCGTAGGTGTCTCCAATACTGAAGAGAGGAATGGGTGAGTCAGCATTCTAACTCTGTGTGCATCCCAAATGGCCCTATATTCCCTATATAGTGCACTACTTTTGATCAGAGCCTATGGTCCTCAAGAATAGTGCAACCTATATAGAGAATAGATTGCCATGACCTTGAGACGCAGCCCAACTTGTGAAACTACTGTATTCAGACCTAAGGAGTGGCTGGTGGTTGTTGGTTATGCACACAATGGGGATGGTAGATTGGATAGGACTACAGTTGTCTGTCGGTTGACCTGTAGTGTGTCTAAAATGACAGTTTGTATTCAGTGTCTTCTATGAGTCCTTTTGTATTACAAATTTTAGTTGCCTGTCAGTGTTTAGCAAACCATTGTCTCTGTTAATTGTGCCAGGTATGCTGTGTAGGCCTATAAAGTATATCATTCAGTTCATATCACTGTTAACACTGTGCTGTTAACAATGTGTAGGCAAAACATAAACACATGCATACTGTTAATGTTCCCTCAAAGAGAACTCAAAAACACTGAGTGCATCGATGGTCTGCAACATAGTTCATTCTCAATGCATTTTCCCTCCGCACATGGCTAGCATAACAGCACATACACTATCATTCAAAAGTTTGGGGTTACTTAGAAATGTCCTTATTTTTGCAAGATGAGCACATTTTTGTCCATTGAAATAACATCCAATTGATCAGAAATACAGTGTAGACATTATTCATGTTGTAAATGACTGGCTACTCCAGGCTAACGTCCCTGTCCCGAAGAAAGCACCAGTTAGCCTGGAGCTAGCCTCGAGCTAGGCCCATCTCCCGGCTCTCTTCTACCAGCCAATTCTTGGGCTACAATACCGCTTTTGCCAATTAGGCTTGACCCTTTACTGCCGACACGGAGCCCCGCCGATCCATCACGGCTGGTCTGCCGACGTAACTGTCCGAGGTGGTTTCAACAGGCTCTTCCGTTGCGACTTCGCCGGAAGCCCATCTGCTAGCCCCGTGTCTCCAGCCCGCCTAGGGTAGCAGCGACTACAGAATTGGCTCCCTGACGTATCTAGTGCTACTCATTGGACCCTATGATCACTTGGCTACACATACCACTCCCTAATGTTAATATGCTTTGTCTACTGCTGTTTTGGTTAGTGATTATCTTATTTCACTGAAGAGCCCCTAGCCCTGCCCAATATGCCTTAGATAGCCCTTTTGTTCCACCTCCCACACATGCAGGGACCTCACCTGGCTTAAATGGTGCCTCTAGAGACAAAACCTCTCATCGTCACTCAATGCCTAGGTTTACCTCCACTGTACTCACATCCTACCATACCCTTGTCTGTACATTATCACTTAACTATTCTTCCGCACCCAGAAATCTGCTCCTTTGACTCTGTTCCGAACGCACTACACAATCAGTTCCCTATAGCCGTACCCTTATCCTACTCCTCCTCTGTTCCTCTGGTGATGTAGAGGTTAACCCAAGCCCTGTAGCCCCCAGCACCACTCCCATTCCCCATGCACTCTCATTTGTTGACTTCTGTAACCGTAAAAGCCTTTGTTTCATGCATGTTAACATTAGAAGCCTCCTCCCTAAGTTTGTTTTATTCACTGCTTTAGAACACTCTGCCAACTCTGATGTCATAGCTGTGTCTGAATCATGCCTTAGGAAGGCCAACAAAGATCCTGACATTTCCATCCCTAACTATAACAGCTTCCAAAAAAATAGAACAGCCAAAGGAGGTGGAGTTAGCCTGCAGAGTTCTGTGATACTATCCAAGTCTGTGCCCAAACAATTAGAGCTTATACTTTTTTTAAGTCTCTAAACCGTTGCCGCTTGTTATAGACCCCCTTCAGCCACCAGCTGTGCCCTGGAAACCATAGATGGGGGGGATCAATTCACATATCTTCACGGTTCGTACTGTTACGTGTCCTAAACTGGGATCTAAACTAGATTCCCTCAATCTCACACAAATTATTAAGGAACCTACCAGGTACAACCCTAAATCTGTAACCATGGGCACCCTCTTAGACATCATCCTGACCAACTTGCCCTCTAAATGCACCTCTGCTGTCTTCAACCAGGATCTCAGCGATCACTGCTTCATTGCCTGCGTGTGTAATGGGTCCGCGGTCAAACGACCACCCCTCATCATTGTCACATGCTCCCTAAAACACTTCAGCGAGCAGGCCTTTCTTATCGACCTGGCCCGGGTATCCTGGAAGGATATTGACCTCATCCCGTCAGTAGAGGATGCATGGTTTCTCTAAGTGCTTTCCACGCCATCTTAAATAAGCATGCCCCGTTCAAAAAATGTAGAACTAAGAACAGATACAGCCCTTGGTTCACCCCAGACTTGACTGCCCTTGACCAGCACAAAAACATCCTGTGGCGTTCTTCATTAGCATCGAATAGCCCCCGCAATATGCAACTTTTCAGGGAAGTCTGGAACCAATATACCCAGTTAGTTAGGAAAGCTAAGGCTAGCTTTTTCAAACAGAAATTTGCATCCTGTAGCACTAATTAAAAAAAATTCAAATAATTTTCCATTCAATAATCTTACCATTAAAATTACATTTAGACTGTAAAAGATGGCCTTGAGCACATTTCTTATAGAGGGTATCAGTCTTGCATCAAATAGTGAATTCCACTGTATGCAGAATGTTGCATGCATGTCTGCACAGTGTTATATTTTCATAGCTCACTGTCAGTAAATATTGGACTACAAGAGTTGCAAGGCTGCAAAGGTAGAATTATTTAAATCTTTGAGTGGGTTGATTAGGTTCTGGAGGTGTGTGGTTACAGCAATTGCGCAGGGTTGGTTGGTGTGGCCTGTGGTGGTGGGGCCCAAAGTGATATCTTTTCATGGGACCCAAAATTCCTGCCCAGCAGTGCCATTGGCAATGAAGCAGGCCAGCCCCAACTGCCTCAGACACCGGAGCGACTGCTGACACCAGTTGCTCCGGCAATCAATCACCTGTACATGTTCTCAATGGGCTTGACCCCACAGTGACCCACATCCACACAGTGCCACATGCCCGTTCGGGCTGGACATGACAAAAAACACAGGTAACCAGGGCTGTATATTCATTAGTGCACAACGTAGCAAAAGTTTTGCAACAAAAACAAGCATTACTTTTTGGAAAAATTCAGGTAGGTCCTGTTTGGTTACTAGTGAAGATATTACTGATACTGTATGTTGAATGATAAGTGTTTATCCTGGTTGGTTAAGTAAACTACCGTTCAAAAGTTTGGGGTCACTTAGAAATTTCCTTGTTTTTGAAAGAAAAGCAAAATAAATTGTCCATTAAAATAACATCAAATTGATCAGAAATGCAGTGTAGATGTTTGTTGTAAATGACTATTGTAGCTGGAAATGGCAGATTTTTTTATGGAATATCCATAGGCTTACAGAGGACTGTAATAGCATCGAATAGTCCCCGAGATATGCAACTGTTCGGGAAGTCAGGAACCAATACACACAGTCAGTCAGGAAAGCCAAGGCCAGCTTTTTCAAGTAGAAATTTGCATCCTGTAGCTCTAACTCCAAAAAGTTCTGGAACACTGTAAAGTCCATGGAGAACAAGAGCACCTCCTCCCAGCTGCCCACTGCACTGAGGCCAGGTAACACGGTCACCACCGATAAATCCCCCCCCCCCCCCCCCCCCCACAGCTACTCCTTTACCCAAATCCAGATAGCAGATGTTCTGAAAGAGCTGCAAAACCTTAACAATCTGGACCCTCTATTTCTGAAACTGTCCGCCGCCATTGTCGCGAGCCCTATTACCAGCCTGTTCAACCTCTCCTTCGTATCATCCGAGATCCCCAAGGATTGGAAAGCTGCCGTGGTCATCCCCCTCTTCAAAGGGGGAGACACCCTGGACCCAAACTGTTACAGACCTATATCCATCCTGCCCTGCCTATCTAAGGTCTTCGAAAGCCAAGTCAACAAACAGATCACTGACCATCTCGAATCCCACTGTACCTTCTCCGCTGTGCAATCCGGTTTCCGAGCCGGTCACGGGTGCACCTCAGCCACGCTCAAGGTACTAAACGTTCCAGTCATTGGCAGCAGAGAACTGGAAGGAAAGGCGGTCAAAGTAAGTGTTGGCTTTGGGGATGACCAGTGAAATATACCTGCTGGAGCGCATGCTACGGGTGGGTGTTGCTATGGTGACCAGTGAGCTGAGATAAGGCGGGGCTTTACATATCAAAGACTTATAGATGACCTGGAGCCAGTGGGTTTGGCGACGAATATGTAGTGAGGGCCAGCCAACGAGAGCATACAGATCGCAGTGGTGGGTAGTATATGGCGCTTTGGTGACAAAACGGATGGCGCTGTGAGACTACATCCAGCTTGCTGAGTAGTGTTGGGGCTATTTTGTAAATGACATTGCCGAAGTCAAGGATCGGTAGGATAGTCAGTTTTACGAGGGTATGTTTGGCAGCATGAGTGAAGGAGGCTTTGTTGCGAAATAGGAAGCCGATTCTAGATCTGATTTTGGAGATGCTTAATGTGAGTCTGGAAGGAGAGTTTACAGTCTAACCAGACACCTAGGTATTTGTCCACAGAAGTCAGAACTGTCCAGAGTAGTGATGCTAGTCGGGCGGGTGCGGGAAACAAATCGGTTGAAGAGCATGCATTAAGTTTTACTAGCATTTAAAAGCAGTTGGAGGCCACAGAAGGAGTGTTGTAAGGCATTGTGTTGTAAGCGCGTTTGGAGGTTTGTTAACAGTGTCCAAAGAAGGGCCAGATCTATACAGAATGGTGTCATCTGCGTAGAGGTGGATCAGAGAATCACCAGCAGCAAGAGCGACATCATTGATATATACAGAGAAAAGAGTCGGCCCAAGAATTGAACCCTGTGGTACCCCCATAGAGACTGCCAGAGGTCCGGACAACATGCCCTCCAATTTGACACATCGAACTCTATCTGAGAAGTAGTTGGTGAACCAGGCGAGGCAGTCATTTGAGAAACCAAGGCTATTGAGTCTGCCGATAAGAATGCAGTGAATGACAAAGTCGAAAGCCTTGGCCAGGTTGATGAAGACAGCTGCACAGTACTGTCTTTTATCGATGGCGGTTATGATATCGTTGATCGTGGCTGAGGTGTGCCCATGACCACCTCGGAAACCAGATTGCATAGTGGAGAAGGTACGGTGGGATTCGAAATGGTCGGTGATCTGTTTGTTAACTTGGATTTTGAAGATTTTAGAAAGGCAGGGCAGGATGGATGAAGGTCTATAACAGATAGGGTCTAGAGTGTCTCCCCCTTTGAAGAGGGGGATGACCATGACAGCTTTCCAATCTTTGGGGATTTCAGACTATACGAAAGAGAGGTTGAACAGGCTAGTAATAGGGGTTGCAACAATTTCGGTGGATAATTTTAGAAAGAGAGGGTCCAGATTGTCTAGCCCAGCTGATTTGTAGGGATCAAGATTTTGCGGCTCTTTCAGAACATCAGCTGTCTGGATTTGGGTGAAGGAGAAGTAGGGGGGCTTGGGCAAGTTGCTGCCGGGGTAGGTTCTTATTGAAATGATTGATTATCATAGATTATCGGTGGTGACAGTGTTTCCTAGCCTCAGTGCAGTAGGCAGCTGGGAGGAGGTGTTCTTATTGCTCTTATTGCTCTTGCTCTTGTCCATGGACAATAAGAACCTACTAATAAGAACCTACTATAATGAGATATATATATATATATATGAATGAGCCTGGATCTCTTCCTTTAAAGGCTCTGATTTTGGCTGTCTCTGTGTCAAGTGAGATTTTTCCTGACTGGACAATCACATTCCTGTCCTCAATGCCTAGCAGTACCTGCAATTATGCCAACTGACATTGTCATTCAACACAATGCTGCTCACGTCCTTCTTCATTTGGGAGTAGGGCTGGTTCAGGGGGATGGGTTTAACAGGCCTGCTGAGTCTGATGCTGCATTTGAGCCTGGCACCAGGCAGGGGCTGGGACAACTGATTTGGTATTGCATTGATTTAAATTTCGGCTGAAAGAGGAACGAAATGTAAACACTCGGAAATGTTCTGTTTAGATATTAAGTAACTAATGTTAGGGGAGCAAAAAGTAGGCTACGGACTAAGCTAACAGGTTCATTCCCACCACTCACAGACTACACCCACCTTCCTTTGTGAAAAATTGGGTGACATACTGTCGTCCTTTATTTTCTCTCTCCTGTCTTTCTTTCCTTTCGTTTTTGGAAGCCTGATTTGTAGGAAGCTGAGACCTGATGCTACACCGGTACTCCTCACTCGCAATTCACTGCTAGCAAGTACTGTTCGCGCCTGGTTTGGGGGCAGGACCGAACCATTAGATGTAAATATATGCAATACGGAGGCTCTCCGGATGTTTACTTTTTTGCCAAAAACAAGAAAAGAAAAATAAATTGTTTTATTAGTACATTGTAAAATAAATATTATATTAATGATATGTACAAAAAAAAGATTAACCTAAAGTTCTAATTTTCAGTCACAGGCGCCACTATTCCCCCCCATACGGCGCCCCTGCTGCTGGGGCTCCCATTTCCCTCAGATCTCTTGTCTGCCACTCCCCTGGTACTGAGAATGAGGCCAGCAGAGCAGCACGCCCTTGAAGACAAGACACCACTTAGTTGAAGTCTTTACAGTGCTGTTGTATGAGAGGAGTTATTCATAAATTAAGTTGCTGTCACTATGGTGAATTTACAACTTTTTTTCACCTCAGAGGAGAGGACTTTTTTTTTTTTTTTTTGACTGAATATCCAAAACATACGATATACTTGCAGTGAAGCCGCTCAACAACTACACCACACCAGTCATCCACCTGACTCCCATTCAGTGACACACATATCCAGGGTCAATGCCCTGCTCAAGGGCACGTTGACAGATCTCCCACCAGGCCAAAAAAACAGCTGTCTCTGAACCATTCGAGACCCCCCCCCCAGCAAACAACAATGAAAAAAAATGAAAAAAACAAAGGACATCAAGGACAACTAAAATCATAACAGCAATGCCAACTGTATATGTTTATGTCTGGCACTATTGCATGAATGTGTGTGTGTTCTTGTATGCATTTATTTGACTGAGTGTGTGTATATGCATGTGTACAAACACCTGCACGGCATCAGCCTCGGGCAAACCGGCATTAGCTGTAAAAACACTGCCCCTCAGTGTCAGTAGAGGAAGATTAGGATTGAGGTGTGCCTCATATGGTACTTAGTTGACCATTTAGTAGGCTAAACAGTAAATGAATGGTCTTTTTTTTTTCAACTTTTTATTTAACTAGGCAAGTCAGTTAAGAACAAATTCTTATTTACATTGACGGCCTACCCTAGCCGAACCTGGACAACGCTGGGCTAATTATGTGCCACCTCATGGGACTCCCAATCATGGCCGGATGTGATTCAGTCTGGATTCAAAACAGGGACTGTAGTGATACCTCTTGCACTGAGATGCAGTGCCTTAGACCGCTGCAACACTCGGGAGTCTGTATTAAGGCTAATGATGAGCACTTGTACAGTAATTGTTTTGCAGTATAATAAAAGTAAATGATTATAGGTGTTCAGGGCTTTGTCCTTTCAGTCTATGCAAGGAGATTTCACAGAGTAACTGCATCTTAACTTGACTTATCAAGTCCTACTCACTAAGCCACAATGTTTGTGTTTTATAGAGTTGAGTGACAGTTGAACCATGCGAGTAGCATTCCATTAAGCTGAGTTATACGAGGTAGACGGATAGCTTCAAGAGCATCCTCTCTCTCGCCAACCGAAATTAACACTGAATCGTCCCAGGCGACAGACACGCTTCAAGCCCTGTGCTTCAAACAAACAAATGACTGCGGAAAGAAATAAGGCAGCGGTAGCCAGTAACCAGGCAACCGTTCTTTTAAGAGAGGTGATAGGGCCCTTGTGTAGTGATGTGCACTCTCGGGAACAAACAGACTAACAAAGACATGGACAGATGGAAGGTCGTGTGTCCTATTGTGGCCACCCAGGGACATTCATTCATTTTTCAGTAGCATGTAATGAAGACGCTACATATCATAGAAATTGATGAGTAGATCGGCCAATCACACGATCTGCACATGGTCTGTGTACGCTGTGACTCATTTGAAAATATACTCTGACTCAAGTATCCCAAAATGTTTTTTTGCGTGCCAGCAATCAACTTTTCAAGATGTTTAACTTTCAAAATACTGAAATACAGCCGTTATGATGCAAGTTATAATTTTGAAAACTTGATTGATGACATACAACCCATTTTGGGACTATATCAACCATGGGCTAGTGAAACATACCAAAATGTAGTTTTTGGGATGGATTTTTTATTTTAAAGGCAGGTGCTATAGTTGCTCTCCTGACTTTACTTCACTGTTCTGGGATCAGCTTCCATATTCTAGTCATATCTGTGACCCTTATGAGTTAAACATGATGCCACAAAACAACATGTTAAGACTCAAAAGTAGCTCTTCAAGGGGTATGGATGTCCTTGGACAGTCAGCTGTTGTTTTTTTTAGGTCTTCTCCTCCTTTTCCCTCATTTGTCCTTCATCCCCTGTTCCTGTCGTCATCTCTCTTTTGATGGCACGCTGGTTAAAGGTCACATTCTCACTAGTGATATTGGAGGCTATTTTTGAAATGCCTCAGAGACATGAGAGAATGAAAGTGAGTTTCTAGGGACCCTGCTATAAATGGGGAAAACTCAAATGACTGTGCTACAGGCAAAGTGTCGCTATATTTAGGCCAACTGTTGCCTTTTATTTGTGTCAGTAATTAACACTAGCTGTACCTCCTAGGTCATCTACCGCACGCACCACTTACAACAGTCTTCTGAAATCGTTGTCCACTGTATTAGTTTCTTGGTAACACATTAAAAATAACTTTCTTGAATAAGCATCCTTTATAAACCGTCATAAAAATAAATGTGTTTTTATTTCCATTAGTCCTTTTTAGTTTGTTGTCCGTTGGAAAGAGAAAGAACAAGTGTTTGGTCCTAACTGAATGTGTCTGGACCACATCCTGGTTCTAGGCTTCTCTTTTCTGTTAACTTTCCAACCCCATTTTCAAACACACCTCTTCCTGTAGCACAGTGTTGAAATATGCTTTTAAAAGGCTCAACGGATGTCAAACTGGCTTAGATCTTGGGCCTTAAAATAGGACTTGATGTGAGTAAAGGTTCCTGTTATCACAATGTTTCTGATGTCACGTCAGTTGAGCTACATCCCTCAACCCATCCATGAAGTAGGCTCTACTGCCTGCTGTCTTGTTCTTAATATACTGTCCCTATTTTCCCTTTGCCTTCTTTCCTTCCTTCCTTTCCCTCTTCTCCGTTCTCGTTTTCCTTCCAGGATTCAGACTTTGTGTGTCTGGAGTTTGACGAGGCGAAGGTGAACCAGGTGTTGAAGAAGATGGCAGAGATCCAGGAGAGCATCGACGCCATCGTACACCGCAGCTAGGGTCTACATTTCTGTGTGAAATAGGAGAGAAACGTCCCCGTTCTATAAAAACAATAAGTGGTTTCCAGTCTTTTCCTGTCATTTCTTTTCATTCTATGACTTGGACAGAAAACATTAGCCTGCCATGTAGCAGACAGGAAAACTATGCATTATATATGTATCTTTATACCTTATTTACTGTACACACTGGCTAGCTCATTTCTTACAGTAAGTCCTATCTGTTGAGTCTAACAAATGGGATATTGTTCTATCAATGCTAGAGAGAACCTGCTGTTTTGTTTTGTGGCCGGGATGGAATACTTCTTTTCACGTACAGAACATACAGTACTGTTATGCTTGATTTACAATTAGTGCAATGTCCATTTTGTACATACCCGTTGCCATTCCAGAGAGTGATACATTGATATTTTCAGTTTAAGCCTAGTAAACCTAACATCCCCTTGCTTAATGTTGGCCAGACAACTTGTACGATATCGTTGTTCCCAAAGGAGCTGCTTCTTCCCACACTATTTCTAGCCCCTCAACATTCCGGCTGCCTGACCTGGTCTGAACTTTCCGTACTGGGCACAGGCCAGGGGTGTAGGCTGTTCAGTGAGGTGAGACATTCACAACATTGCAAGTAGAAATAGAACTGACAAAGATTTGCTATTCTACATGACAGACAAGCCTATCTGTTGTACATGCAAAATAATGATCTGAATATGTTGTATGGTTGCACCCTCCTGGACAGACCCACATGCTGTCCCAATTGGCCCAATGTCTTAAATATCCATATGTTCTTGTCTCACTTTCCATCATTTTGCTTTTCAACAATCAAAAGTCTTTCCAATCAATACAAAATAAGTATCTGGTCCTTTGAACTGTCAGTGATCATAGAAGAGAAAAAATGAACATTTATTCATCCATAGTGATGTCATAAAGATGAATTTGTACAATGAAGGTTAGAGCTGGGACGATAAACCAAAAATGATTGTTTCTGACCGAACCGACATTAATCTCGAACATTTTACTGATATTGATATTAACGATAAGTAGCCTTTACTAGTGGAATGCATAGTTTTTAAAAAATCAGTAAGTCTGCTATAATACGCTATTTCTAACTAGATGATCGATAGCTACAACATTCAAAGTAGTAGTTTTAAGGGTAATACAAAAGAAGTAACTGGTGCACATTCATGTTATCAATGTATTCAGTTTGTCGTTATCATGATAATTCAGTCAATTTATCGTGATTTGTCCATATCGCCCAGCTCTAATGAAAGGTTCATGTCATCTTGTTACCCCCATTTGCAGAATGGGATATCAACCCACACTTTGGATCAGGTGTTAAAAAATGTTATTAAACCGTAACAAAATGTATCAACGCCACACTTCTTTCTGTGTCGTCCGCATTCCAAGAACCATAGGTCTCCTCAGTATCTTTTCCTCTACGATTCTTCCTGTTCGAAGTCTGGACGGTAGCTATAGCATTACTGTTTGACAACCAAGCCGACTTGCACGGACTGGCACTGTTGCCTCTGAAGTGAGGAGGGGTGGCTGGCTTCCTGACAGGGGAGAGAATGACACTCAAGGCTTTGATGAAGTGGGGGAAGTTGATTCATACACACCCTTTGCGTGACACCACCATTTTGACAGGGAGCTGACTGGGTCTGAGAGGACAGATACACCCATGTACATAAGGACACACCCTCCTTGTAAAGTGATAGGAGGATGATTTCAGACCTTATCTTGGGGCAACTTTAATGCGGTTGTGTTGGCATGATGATTGTGGTGACGAGACCAACGGGTTGGGAAGATTTTGTGGTTGACTCATCTGCTGTGAGCTGAGCTGACCTGTAGTCCCTATAACCTACTAGTCTTCTGGTGTACATTCACACCTTCTCGCCGTCAACTAAGTAACCAAAGTCGGATTTGAAATCCAGTCTTCGTCAACTCCGTAACCCAAAGAGAAACCCAGCACCCTAGCCAAACGCCTCAGTCTGGAGGTGGCAGCCTTACATGTGACCTGGAGGTCCCATTTGACAATTGCATTAAACTGGATGTGGATTAGACAACAGACAGCTACAGGTCACACTGTAACATCTAGAACTCAACGTTGGTTTTATTTGGAAGTTCACCAGAGTTCAAGATGGATTTGTTTTGTAACACTTTAATAAGGAGTGGGCTTTGATTAAGGACTGGGGCAGGGGTGTGTGATGGTTTAGGCTTGAAAGTGCTCGCTGATGAAAGCATGACTGCAGACTCCCCGCTTAAATCCCTGGTTGCCTCCCAAATGACATCCTATTTCCTATATAGTGCACTACATTTGACTAGGCCCATAGGGCTCTGGTCGAAAGTAGTGCACTGTGTAGGGAATAGGGTGCCATTTGGGACTTACACATTCAATTAGCAGTTATAAATAAGTCAGACTGAGTTCTAGTAATTATGGCATCGGTCCATGTTTACGACAGGCAATAAAGAAATGGACTTTCCAGCTAACCCAATTATACCAGCCTGTAGTCATTATTTTGTGTTTTGAGTCTGCCTTATATTTAGAGGCAAGCAGCAAGGGTTATGCCTCCCATGCACGTTCCTCATCTTTCACTGTGTTAGTGTATGTTAGATGGGGTCCACTGCATTACCATGGTGTCCTCCACTTTATCTGCTAACGGTGGTTGTTGTGGTTACTCAGAGCTCACCAATCTCATATGGCTTTCAATCTGTCCAACTCCGATTAGTATGCAAAATGTGACAGCGTTAAAATCTTATGCATCTTTTTGGCACCTGAACAACATGGATAACGCAAACATCTCGATGCAGCAGTCCCAGGTTCATTGGAGAATACAGTGCTTTTGTCATTCTCAAGTAAAGAAAAAGCTCACACCACCTCAACTTCCCTCTTCCCTGAAGGATGAAACTGCCAGAGGTACACTGCTGAAAAAGTTATGTTAAGAGGACTTACTATAAGATTACTGTAAAGACAAAGTTCAGGTGTGTGTGTGAGGCAGAGTGTACCGGAAACACCTGTAGTCCTGAATCACCGGCCAAAACCTATACATAAGAGGATTTACTTTCTAAAACATTTCATCCAACATTACATCCTACTATACTTCATTGACGTCTGCAGCCAGTTTTGTTTAGTCATTAATTTGAAAACTGTCTTTCTGTAAAGAGCATTGAATTGTGTATATGAAAGCCTATCGCTTTACTGTATACAAAACATTAGGAACACCTGCTCTTTCCATGACCGACTGACCAGGTGAATCCAGGTTAAAGCTATGATCCTTTATTGATGTCACTTCAATCGGTGAAGATGAAGGGGAGGAGACCGATTTAAAGGATGGTTAAGTCTTGAGACATGGATTGTGTATGTGTGCCACTCAGAGGGTGACTGGGCAAAACAAACATTTATGTGCCTTTTGAACAAGTTATGGCAGTAGGTACCAGACACACCGGTTTGAGTGTGTCAAGAACTGCAATGCTGCTGGGTTTTTCATGCTCAACAGTTTCCTATGTGTATCAAGAATAATCCAACACCCAAAGGACATCCAGCCAGCTTGACACAACTGTGGGAAGCATTGGAGTCAACATGGGCCAGCATCCCTGTGGAACACCCTGTGGATACCTTCTTAATGTTTTGTACACATATGTTCTATCTACCCATATCAAGATATAAACAACACACATAATTATGGAGTCCACATATGAACTTGGGACCGCAAGCTCATAAAATAGATGGTAATCACAGTGGAGCTTTTGGTTCTGTAAAGGCAAGACAGAAACGAAGCTTGACGTTTATTGTCATGAATCTTGCCCTGGAGGCAGAACTGAACGCATTCTGACAGCTGCAAAGTACAAATTGGATAAGTGGGTTCGCCAATTAATATTTTCTTTTTTTTTAATGGAGAAAAATATTCAGAGTACAGATTATTGTATGGCACAATATACACACGTTTTTGAGAAAGATAATTAGAAAAATTTAATATTATTGAGGAAATGTATTTATTGGTTTCTTTCATTTTGATAAGTGTTGAAAATGTAATGAATGGAAGGTTATTTGTTGATGTGAAAATTGGGGTGGGGTCACAATAAATTATTGTAAAAAATGTCATCCCCAGAAATTCTGGTGGAAAAAAATGGTGTCCTCGATGAAATAGTTTGAATAAGACTGCATTCGGGTTATCGGTTAGGTTAAAAATCCAAATGTATGATATAGCTGTTACAGCTATAGTGACCACTGCAGAGCTGCCTCCAGGGCAAGATTCGTGACAATAAATGCCAACCTTCGACAGAAACACTGTAATAACTGAGTTGACTGGGGGAGGGTGATATGAAGATGTGGGTTAGTCATTGTCAGTAATCCTCAATTACAAACAACATTAACTGAAAACATATTTGAAGCCAGGTATCCTATGCATTCAGCTGAATTCGCTCATTTAATTCTGTCTCTGTACACTTGTATAAGGAGGAAAATGAAAGTTCTACCTTGGTTGTATAATATGTGTCTAATCACACGGTCTCCCAAAATTTTCAGTAAAGTATACAAACAAAGGAGACCCGTATCCCCTTGTTAATATCAAAGGCCTACATCACCTAATTCAAGGAGGAGTCGTGCCCCTCAAACATTATCCAGAAAAAAATACGAATATTATTTTTTCTCCCAATGATCTGAACGCAAGCTGGAATTTTCCTCTTCCTGAAAATGCGGAAGGTGTGAGTAGAAGTCAAGATCAGAGAGGGACACAGAGCGTTACTAAGGCGTATTCTTTCTCTCTCTTTTTGGCAAGGCATGGACTTTCACTTAACACAGGACTTCTACTATGATCTATGAAATATTATTAAACTAACATTTGCTTATAGTGAGCATAGGCGCCTCACTGTAAAGTTACGCTTCTTGTGAACTATTTGCGGGAAAAGGATCATATTCATATAGACTCGTTTTGTAGGCTACAGTATAGGCTTTGCGCCAAGATGTGGTGGACTCCTTTGATTGGAAACTTTGCTATTCAGGTAAAGTATAGCAACCAGGTCTAGAGAATACATGCTGTTTAACCATTTTGGTTAGCACATTATAACTTAGAAGACCATTCATTGCGTTTGAGTCCTGCGGCTATAGCAGAAATTATATTATATTCTAACATTGCAACGCCAACATAGCTACGTATGCCAGATAGAAAAAACATATGAATGTTATTAATTTAGCTTCCATCACTTTTGTTCCTATAAATACTAGTATTTGATCAATGTTAGATTATATAATAATGAATAATCATTACTTTAACCATGAATCAAACACTGTTTCTAGAGGAAAATATGACCGTGACTTAGTTAATCACCTGTAATGAACATATTGACTGTTCGACCCTTCAAAAAGGGTCGTTCCATGTCATTTCATCAAGCCACGACATTCACTATCTCAAACTGTTTCTGTAGTTAGAAACAGATATGATTCCTGCAATATTATTTTCTTGAAATACAGTTTGATCTCTGAGAAATTAAGCTAATTAATTGAACCCAAATGGGCCTTTTTAATTCATAGGGTTCATATAATATTCGAAATATTCGAAGCTTACATTTGAAAACCGTTAGTATTTGAAACAGTGGTCAACAAAAACAAAGCATTGGTTGCTGTCATACATTGTCAACAGACTGTTTACTGGGTAAGGAATTCAATGTCCTTTTGTAAATTGAGTGAATTCCAAACCCAATTTTATTAGTCACATGCACCGAATACAACAGGTACCTTACAGTGAAATGCCTACTTACGACCCCCTAACCAACAATGCAGTTTTAAAAAATATGGATAAGAATAAGAAATAAAAGTAACAAGTAATTAAAGAGCAGCAGTGAAATAACAATAGCGAGACTATATACAGGGGAGTACCGGTACAGAGTCAATGTGCGGGGGCTCCGGTTAGTTGAGGTAATATGTACATGTAGGTAGAGTTATTAAAGTGACTATGCATAGATGATAACAACAGAGAGTAGCAGTGGTGTAAAAGAGGGGGGTTAATGCAAATAGTCTGGGTAGCCATTTTTCTTTAGGTATTCAGGAGTCTTATGGCTTGGGGGATTCATAGGCAAACTTAATGATGGTGTTGGAGTCGTGCATGGCCATGCAGTCATGAGTGAACAGGGAGTACAGGAGAGGACTGATCACGCACCCCTGAGGGGCCCTTGTGTTGAGGATCAGTGTGGCGGATGTTTGTTACCTACCCTTACCACCTGGGGGCGGCCCGTCAGGAAGTCCAGGATCCAGTTGCAGTGGGAGGTGTTTAGTCCCACGTTCCTTAGATTATCGTGTTGAACGCTGAGCTGTAGTCAATGAATAGCATTCTCACATTTTGTCCAGGTGGGAAAGGGCAGTGTGGAGTGCAATAGAGATTGCATCATCTGTGGATCTGTTGGGGCGGTATGCAAATTGGAGTGGATCTAGGGTTTCTGGGATAATGGTGTTGATGTGAGCCATGACCAGCCTTTCAAAGCACTTCATGGCGATAGACGTGAGTGCTACGGGTCGGTAGTCATTTAGGCAGGTTACCTTAGTGTTCTTGTGCACAGGCACTATGGTGGTCTGCTTGAAACATGTTGGTATTACAGACTCGGACAGGGAGAGGTTGAAAATATCAGTGAAGACACTTGCCAGTTGGTCAGCGCATGCTCGCAGTACACGTCCTGGTAATCCGTCTGGCCCTGCGGCCTTGTGAATGTTGACCTGTTTAAAGGTCTTACTTACATCGGCTACGGAGAGGGTGATCACACATTCTTCTGGAACAGCTGGTGCTCTCATGCATGTTTCAGTGTTATTTTCCTCGAAGCAAGCATAGAAGTAGTTTAGCTCGTCTGGTAGGCTCGTGTCACCGGGAAGCTCTCGGCTGTGCTTCCCTTTGTAGTCTGTAATGGTTTGCAAGTGCTGCCACATCCGACAAGCGTCAGAGCTGGTGTAGTACGATTCGATCTTAGTCCTGAATCGACGCTTAGCCTGTTTGATGGTTTGTCGGAGGGCATAGCGAGATTTCTTATAAGCTTCCAGGTTAGAGCCCCGCTCCTTGAAAGTGGCAGCTCTAGCCTTTAGCTCAGTGCAAATTATCCCTTTAACATTGCAGGATGTCTTCAAATTTTGTTCACCTAATAGCAGGAATAGCACCATCTAGTGGTCAGAACCTGGTAATATCTGGATGTAGGATGGGACATAAACAACTTCAATGACTAATTTATCAGTACAGGGAAAGAAACATCACCATAATAATTGTCAGACACGTAGAACAGATACTATATAGTCGGTGTTGCGGTGGGATTGGTGTGGGGTGTGGTGGTCCGAGGGTGGCTTTTGACTATTCCTTTGGATGGTGTCGAAATCCTCTTCCTTTTTGTGGTGGAACGACCCTAATCTAACTACATACGCTATATGCATTGAAACTGTAAAAGCCAATTAGAGAGCTGTTTAAACAATAACGTGGCACGTACAGTACATATACATTTAAATTAAGACATCTAAGCCTTTAAAGTGTACATAACATTGCGAACACCTGCTCTATCCATGAGGTAGACTGACCAGGTGAATCCAGGTGGAAGACAAATATGGTCACTTATTGATGTCACTTTTTAAATCCACGTCAGTCAGTGTACAGTGCATTCGGAAAGTATTTATTAAGTACTTTTTCCACATTTTGTTACGTTACAGCCTTATTTGAAAATTGATTCAATAAAAATGTTTCCTCATCAATCTACAAACAATACCCCATAATGACAAAGTGAAAATAAAAAACTGAAATAACTTATTTACATATGTATTCAGACCCTTTGCTATGAGACTCGAAATTGAGCTCAGGTGCATTCTGTTTCCATTGATCATCCTTGAGATGTTTCTACAACTTGATTGGAGTCCACCTGTTGTAAATTCAATTGATTGGACATGATTTGGAAAGGCACATACCTGTGTATAGAACGTCCCACAGTTGACAGTGCAGAGCAAAACCCAAGCCACGAGGTTGAAAGAATTGTCTGTAGAGCTCCGAGACAGGATTGTGTCGAGGCACAGATCTGGGGAGGGGTACCGAAAAATTGAAGGTCTCCAAGAACACACTGGACTCCATCATTCTAAAATGGAAGAAGTTTGGAACCACCAAGACCCTTCCTAGAGCTGTCCGCCCGGCCAAACTGAGCAATCGGGGGAGAAGGTCCTTGGTCAGACAGGTGACTGGTAACTCCGACAGAGCTCCAAAGTTCCTCTGTGGAGATGGGAGAACCTTCCAGAAGGACAACCATCTCTGCAGCACTCCACCAATCAGGCCTTTATGGTAGAGTGGCCAGACGGGAGGACTCCTCAGTAAAAGGCACAAAACAACCTGCTTGGAATTTGCCAAAAGGCACCTAAGGACTATGAGACCATGAGAAACAAGATTATCTGGTGTGATGAAACCAGGATTGAACTCTTTGGCCTGAATGCCAAGAGTCATGTCTGGAGGAAACCTGGCACCATCCCTACGGTGAAGCATGGTGGTGGCAGCATCATGGTGTGAGGATGTTTTTCAGCGGCAGTGACTAGGAGACTAGTCGGGATTAAGAGAAAGCTGAATGGAGCAAAGTACAGAGAGATCCTTGATGAAAACCTGCTCCAGAGCGCTCAGGACTTAAGACTGGGGCGAAGTTTCACCTTCTAACAGGACAACGTCCCTAAGCACACAGCCAAAACAATGTAGCAGTGGCTTCAGGACAAGTCTCTGAATGTCCTTGAGTGGCCCAGCCAGAGCCCAGACTTGAACCCGATAAAATATCTCTGGAGAGACCTGAAAATAGCTGTGCAGCGACACTCCCCATTCAACCTGACAGAGATTAAGAGGATCTGCAGAGAAGAATGGGAGAAACTCCCCAAATACAGGTGTGCCCAGCTTGTAGTGTCATACCCAAGAAGACTGTAATCGCTGCCAAAGGTGCTTCAAGGCTGTAATCGCTGCCAAAGGTGCTTCAACAAAGTACTGAGTAAAGGGTCTGAATACTTATGTAAATGTGTTATTTCCGTTTTTTATTTTGAATGAATTTGCAAAAACGTATAAAAACCTGTTTTTTCTTTGTCATTATGGGGTATTGTGTGTAGATTTGTTTTTAAATGTAATCCATTTTAGAAAAGGCTGTAACGTATCAAATGTGGAAAAAGTCAAGGGGTCTGAATACTATCCGAATGCACTGTAGGTAAAGGGGAAAAAACTGGTTAAAGAAGGATTTTTAAGCCTTGAGACAATTGAAACATGGATTGTGTATGTGTACCATTCAGAGGGTGAATGGGCAAGGCAAAAGATTTAAGTGCCTTTGAAGAGGGTATGGTAGTGGGTGTCAGGCGCACCCGTTTGTGTCAAGAACTGCAACACTCCTGGGGTTTTCATACTCAACAGTTTCCTGTGTGTATCAAGAATGGTCCACCACCTAAGGACATCTAGCCAACTTGACACAACTGTGGGAAGCATTGGAGTCAACATGGGCCAGCGTCCCTGTGGAATGCTTTCGACACCTTGTAGAGCTGTTCTGAGGGCAAAAGGGGGTGCAACTCAATATTAGGAAGGTGTTCCTAATGTTTTGTACACTCAGTGTGTGACCTGTATAGTCTACATAATAGGGGCTCAGTCTGTGTTTTCATTGAGTACCTGATTCCTAGCAGTTGCTTATCTAATAGCATTAGGAGGAGGGGGAGAGAGAGTTAGTCATTTCTGGAGATATGGAACACTAGGCAGAACCATTGACTGAAACAGGTTTTGGGGACCTAATGGATCCCAAGGGGAAATTCACCATAGCAACCAAATGGTTATGAAGGGATACTGTCAAAATCCTTTGTCTGTTGCGTATTCTTCACTAACAGGGTAAGTAATGGTTCAGAGGGAGACGCGTGGACATGTGCTGAGGAGGCCACACACACACTGTACACTCCAACTGTACACTCCATCCATCTCAAACCCGTTGCTTTGTTTTGCTCCATATGTAGGCCTATGACTAGTCTCTTTTCACAGATGCTGTGAAAATAGACTAGCCTATTAGTAAATCAATGTTTCCCCAGTATTCACTGAGGGAACATTGAGAGGCACTCTATTCTCCATTATTTCCATTTCTAACACCCCAGAGCCCACAAAAGTGACTCCTTCAACCAGACTAGCGCTCCATAATAACCATGAAAATATATGTATATTTCTCCCCCTGTCATGCCTAATGACCTTTGAGTTAACAGTTAGCATGCCCCTTTCCCTTTCCTTTCCTCATGCACTTGTTGTCACTTTTACATCGTTGGCTTACATCACTAGAGGTCCATAGTAACCTTTGAAATGTATATAATTCACATGTAAACTCCCCAACGTACTTGTTTGGACAGTGAAGCTAAACTTAAAGTGCTGAACTTAAAATATGTCTCTACACTCCAGCATTTTGGATACGTGTTCAAATGTTCTAAATGAGGCGACAGTATAGAACATCACCTTTTATTTGAGGTTATTTTCATATCTGTTTTACCGTTTAGAAATTAAAGCACTTTATGTATCTAGTCCCCCCATTTGAATGTATCAGAAGTATTTGGACAAATTCACTTATAGTGTATTGGATCATACGTTTAGTATTTGATTCCCCTATTCATAGCAGCAAATAACTGCATGAAGCATGTGACTCTACAAACTTGTTGATGGTAAGAGGTTAGCATGTTTTGGGGGCATGACCTTTTGTGCATCTGTAACTTTCTCTCTCATCATTATTCACGATTCACGATCATCCATAGTCATGGTAGCATCTACATTAATGTAGAAGTGTTCAGAAACAAATTCTATTCTTATTTACAATAAAAGTGACTCCAAAATGACACAATACATTACCATTTATTTCTATTGGGCACAACATCATCAGAAACACACAAAAAGAAACTGGAAAATACATCCAACAAGTTTGTAGAGTCACAGGCTTGATGTAGTGTACTAGAATTTAGATTTTATTTATTAGGATTCCCACTAGCCGACGCCAATGGCGACAACTAGTCTTTGTGGGGTCCAACATATAACACAAAAGACATTACAGACAAAAGACTTTACAATTGACATACATTTAAAAGCATTAACATGTAGTGTGTGTGTGCATCTATCAGTTACACAGACATTTCAGTACATACACACAACAAGTAGGTCACATGGGGGAGAGGCGTTGTGCCGTGAGGTGTTGCTTTATTTGTTTTTTGAAACCAGGTTGGCTGTTCACTTGCGCTTTATGAGATGGAAGGGAGTTCCATGCACTCATGGCTCTGTATAATATTGTATGTTTCCTTGAATTTGTTCTGGACCTGGGGACTGTGAAAAGTCCCCTGGTGGCATGTGTGGTGGGGTGTGTAAGTTGACTGTGACTGAATTTCCAATTTCCAACATATTCATGTTTCTTATAAAAAACAAGAAGTGACGTAGTCAGTCTTTCCTTAACTCTTAGGAATATTGGTCCAAGATACTAACCTTTTGACTAAATGTTATACACTATAAGTGAATTTGTCCAAATACTTGACACCTTAAAATGTGCGGACTAGATACATTAAGTGCATTAATTTCTAAACGGTTTAACAGATATGTATAAAATATATCCTCAAACAAAAGGTGACATCCTGTAATGTTGCCTCATTTCAAATATTTGATCTCAATTCCAAAATGCTACAGTATAGATCCAAAGAAAATGTTTTACTTCACTGTCCAAATAAATACTTATGTATTTCTACCCTAATGTCCTTCAAGTTAGCACTTCTCACTTTCTTACCAGTGGCTGGCCTCTTAAGTCCTATTCATACCACACTGTTGAGTCACCTGTGCTTCAGTGAACACGTTTGTCTGATGTTTAATTATGGGCCCCCACTCAAATACAGCACTTTATGTGTCTGTCTGTGTGGCCTCTCCGGCATGTGCCCACGTGTCTCCCTCAAATATTACTTAAATTACTTAATGACTGACCATATGAAGTAAACTCATGATAGTCTACTAAATAGTTACATAGTCTATGATGGGATCGTTTATTATTTTATGCTAAATAGGATTTACTTCATCAGTTTACTTCATTGAGTCCAATATCACTACTTAATGACAGTTATATATATATATATATATATATATATATATATATATATATATATATATATATATATATATATATATATATATATATATAAAAAATATTAAATGGCTGCAGTCAGTCAGTGAATGAAATGTCAGTGTTCCCACATCTACAGTATAGGTCTAATACTCTCACCAACAGTGTTCAACAGTGACAAACTCTATCCATGGCTTGCATATACTACCGATGTGAATGTTTGCGTAGTTAGATTGCACAGAGGAAAAGTGTAACTCGCTGCACTCTGTACTGCTAAGCTGCGTTCCTAATGGCACCCTGTTCCCTATATGGTCCACAACTTTTGACCAGGCCCCATAGAGCTCTGGTCAAAGTAGTACATTATATATGGAATAGGCCGCCATTTGTGGCGCACGCTAGTCTGCTACTGCAAGTGAGTGGGGGAGTCATGTTCGTGGCTCGGCATTCAAGGCTCCACTTGTCTGGTTAGATTTGACAGCTTGTGAGTACCATGCTGCTGCTGAATACACACACAGACAAACACACTCACACAGCAGAGCAATATTTTGAATTACTGTAGCCTAGCTCTCTAGTTTTGTTAAAGAGGTGCAATGCCAATCAGAACCGTCATTTTCTAAAAGGCTAAGATTCTTCCGTCTACTTTCACGAGTAAGAAACTCTGAGGTCAAAGGTACAGGATTCCATTGCTTTCAGTAGATGATCTACAGTGATGGTTTCGAGTAGACAATCTACAGCAAACAGAAATAGTGACACCCAGATAGTTGTTGACTACAACAACACCTCCAGGAACTACAACACCACTTCGGTTGTAACCAGGTTCTTTGTTGGGATTTGTAGTTATTTGCGTGTAGGGCTTAGCTAAAGTAGGGAGTGTATAAACATGTCTAATTGCACTTTGGTTTGTGTATACCCTATAATAACCCCTTGAGAAAAAGCCTGCCTTTCCTGAAGAAAAACAGCTGTGTTGTTGACATGTTGTGGGCTTGTGTTTGTGTGTTTTTGTTGTTGTTTGTTTCCAGGTGGCTGCTGCAGGAACACCAGTCCTGTTCCAGTTCCCCTTTCTGGGCCCTTCTCCCATGCAGGAGACCCACATGGGCTAAGAAGGTCTGGGTCGGGACCACAGCAACAGCCTGACCAGTCATTTCCTGCTACTCACAGGTAATATGCTAGATATCACTTGATACAGCGGGAGAAATGGTGGTTACAATGGCTCAGTGGGTTGGATCGCGGTGCTTGAAACACAAAGCTGTATGTTCACCCTCACTTCCAACTTGGAAATATATAAGGATACGTGTTAAATAAAGTAATTAGCGTTGTTGTACTTTCTATGATTAATCACATCATTTGCTGCTTCTATCCGAGGCTCTGTTTGTTTTCTTACAACAGTTTGACCCGTGTTGCTAATTTTACACTCGGTTAACATTCCACAACCATAGAGATTCCTTACGTGCCAGCGCACCGAGGCTCAAGAAAGCTCTCGGTGAAATGAATAATGCACATGGAAATGTGTGGCTCTTTTGTGTGGGGAGGCCAGTTTAGCCTGAGATTACACTGACACACTGCCACCTGTAATTGGTGTCACGAGGAGAGTTCCTCGAATTGGGACCGCATGATGATGCTCGTCTGGGCATTGTAGAAAGAGAGGGAGGAAGAGAAGGAAATAAAGAAGGGTTAAAGAAAAGTGTTCACAACTCATTCCTCGAGGATTAGGGGATGAAAAGCAGGCTGGTATGCGGCTGCACAACACACGGAACAAGAAGGCCCGCTAACCTGCTTTACCTTCAAACATTTATCCTTAAGTCTACTGCCTCAAAACTGTAGGCCACCAGCTGTGGCCCACAACTACCTTTCACTATGTTTCTGAATGGGCCCATGCCTTCTAGGTTTGTCGTAAGTCTGCCGATGTCGTTATGGTCGCTTCATACTCTGTACGTTGTAAGTCTGTAACTTCTGGGTTTGGTCTCTTACTTCCTGTTTGTCCGTATCACTTCCTGTTCAGGTCCGGAGACTGCAGAGAGCCAAGATGCACGGCTGCCGGAAGAAAACCAGGGTGCTGTGTGTGATGATGATGCTCAACGTCTTCGTCTTCATCCTCGTGGGCGTGTCTCGGAACCTGGGCCAGGACAAGGTGGACCAGCGGAAGCTGCGCATTCCCTCCAAGAGGTTCTGGAAGAAGCAGATGACCAGCGAGATCTTTTGGAATAAGGAGCAGCAGAGGCTGGACTACATCTACAACCCCATCCTCATGTCGGGTTTGACCAATGACTCCCTCCTGGAGCTACCTGATTGGCTCAACGACACCAGGTCCCCGGACCCCTGCCAACCGGACTACAGCGTCACCACCCAGGTGAAGGACTACAACTCCCTGCCACCCCGCTTCCAGGACTTCCTGCTGCACATGCGCTGCCGCTCGTATCCGATGATCATGGACCAGCCACGCATGTGCGAGAGCAAACCCTACCTCCTGTTGGCTGTCAAGTCCCTGGCGCCTCACTTCGACCGGCGGCAGGCCATCCGGGAGTCGTGGGGGCGGGTGGGCGTTCTGGCCAATCGGACTGTAGCCACGGTCTTCCTCCTTGGCAATGCCTCGGCAGCCGACCACTTCCCCAACCTGTTTGGGATGCTCAGTCACGAGGCCAGACTTTATGGGGACCTCCTCCAGTGGGACTACCGAGACTCCTTCTTCAACCTCACCCTCAAAGAGGTGCTATTCCTGGACTGGTTCAGCAAGCGTTGCCCCGACGCCCGCTTTGTCTTCAAAGGGGATGATGACGTCTTCGTCAACACCTGGAGGATCTTAGACTTCCTCCACAATCTTCCAGAGATCAGGGCCAGGGATCTGTTCATAGGGGACGTAATCACCAACGCCGGCCCGCACCGGGACAAGAAGCTCAAGTACTTCATTCCAGAGAGTGTATTTATGGGGCCATACCCGCCTTACGCCGGGGGAGGAGGGTTCCTGTACTCTGGGGAACTGGCACTGCAGTTGCACAACATCTCCCAGCAGGTGGCGCTGTATCCTATTGATGATGTCTACACAGGGATGTGTCTCCAGAAGCTGGGCTTGGTCCCGGAGAAGCACAAGGGCTTCAGGACGTTTGACATTGACGAGAAATACAGGGGCAACCCGTGCGCGTATAAGAGCTTAATGCTCGTGCACAGCAGGACGCCGCAGGAGATGATCAAAATCTGGGCCTGGCTCAGCGATCCGGAATTGGACTGTCAGTGAGACATCTACATCATCCCATATTACACTCTATTCCCTACACAGGGCACTATTTTTGACCAGAGACCTATGCACCCTGGTCAAAAGTAGTGTACTATATAAGGAATAGGGATGCCATTTGGCATGCATCCAATGGGTCTTTTGAGACATTTTTTGATGTGTTCTAAGCGAAATCCTCGAGGTTCGGTAGGAATGTTGCGTTCACGTGCTAGTCTGACTTGCTAACTAGTTGTAGTTGTCACGTGCCGCGTTCAACCAGTTAACAAGTCGAGCATTTTTGAGTTTCCTAGTTCCGACAAGCACGTCACAAGTCAGTGTGTTCCGGCTTCAATAGAATCAGCTGATATATCCCAAGCATTCCAAAGTATTTTTTACATGAACAACCATTCATGTACACTTTCCAAGACAGTGTTCGGCAAATGTAGTATCATTAATATAAATGTACTACTACTGTATGTACTATACAGGCACTACTGCATGCGAGGTCCTTCATTTGCAAGAAATGTGATTTGTCACAATAACAGTCGTGAAAATCACTTATGATTTGGGGGGGGGGGGGGGTCCATATTACTTTTAATAGTGACAAGACAGTTCTCTACTTGTGGAAAATGGCAAGTGGTGTGTGAATGTCATGCTTAACCTGTTTTTCCAGACTGTTACGCCAATACACAGGGTGGTGTATTGCTGTAAGTTCTCTCAATGGATCTGACATTCCTTTGCACTTGATTCTAGAAACAAACTATTTATGTTATTTGAAAGATGGCTGGTTTATTATAACCCTTAAAGCTGGAATCCGTAGCGGTGAATCTACCACGTCCGTTTGTGCGATATTACAACAACAAAGAAGTTACTTAAAACAACAAACGCTGTCTTTTTCCCTTCATATTGAACGTCATTACACACGCGATAGGACAGCAGAGTACACTGAGGGTACAAAACATTAAGGACACCTTCCTAATATCGAGTTGGACCACCTTTTGCCCTCAGAACAGCCTCAATTTGTCAGGGCGTGGACTCTACATGGTGTCGTAAGCGTTCCACAGGGATGCTGGCCCATGTTGACTGCAATGCTTCCCACAGTTGTGTCAAGTTGGCTGGATGTCCTTTGGGTGGTGGACCATTCTTGATACACATAGGAAACTGTTGAGCGTGAAAAGCCCAGCAGCGTTGCAGTTCTAGACACAAATGGGTGTGCCTGGCACTTACTACCATAACCTGTTCAAAGGTACTTCAATCTTTTGTTTTGCCCATTCGCCCTCTGAATGGCACACAAACAATCCATGTCTCAATTGTCACAAGGCTTAAAAATCCTTCATTAACCTGTCTCCTCCCCTCCTCCCCATCTATACTGATTGAAGTGGATTTAACAAGTGACATCAATAAGGGATCATAGCTTTCTCCTGGTCAGTCTGTGTCATGGAAAGAGTAGGCGTCCTTCATGTTCTGTACACTCAGCGTATGTAAAAATGTTTTACCACACTTATTGAGCTCCTCTTCTCCATTTCATAAACAAAACAAAAACAATAACAAATGTGCCTGGGGCGACCAGTGGCACCTTTATGTAGATCTCAGCTTTAAATTTGGAGGCTGCTGAGGGGAGGACGGCTCAATAATAATGGCTGGAATGGAGAAAATGGGGTGGCATCAAACCATGTGTTTGATACCATTCCACTGATTCCGCTCCAGCCATTACCAGGAGCCCGTCCTCCCCAATTAAGGTGTCACCAACCTCCTGTGACCCACACGCCTATAATGGAATTAACTGAGTCTGTACTTCCAACTCCATTTTCTGCCCTATGTTTGTTTTGTTTTTATGTTTTAAGAAAGTGTCTTATGTGATGGATACCTGGAGTATTTTCATTTTTTATGACAGTGAATAAAAAAACAATTCAAACATCAAACCTTGGAATCACTCTCGTGCTTCAAAGTTGATCTGAATCATAAAGCACTCACTAAAGATGCCACACCTCGATAAGCTTTGCTAAACTATTGCTCTACTTTTATCATCAGCAGCATTAGGCTACTTAAAGTGCCCCAAAATAAGTAACTGTTCACTACTGTATACAAAACATCAAACGTTTAGAATAAACATCTTTACCATTGGATCATTCATAATTGATGGAATTGTCGTTCTTGTCAAATATATTTGTATTTATAAAGTACTTGGTAAGATAAACGTTCAACATAATACTTGTTGCTTCTGAGATGTACAGCTGCAGAAGTCAAGTTATCTTACCTACAACAGTGTTACATTGACACCTAGTGGATACAACCCATATAGACCAGAAGCATCCGAATATCAAGGCGTGCTAATTAGCTAATTGGCAATATATTTCACCTGTTTACGTCCACTTTTAGCGGAAACATCGCAGGAAAGAATTGACAATAGCTGGGACAGTGTAGGAAGCCGACCTGCTTGCTAAATAGTGGAGAAAGTCAACACAACGTGACACTAAAATGTCACGAAATCATTCAAAGTTAATATTTGTACGTTCACTACTACTTGCCAATGGTTTATTTACCGCAAACTGCGACCTGTCCTGGGTAAGTTGATGACTGACTTTTTTTGTAGGTAGATTTCAAGTGGTTGACAAACATTCTTGTTTTAATGCTACCTCAACGTTTGTATTACGTCCTTAGATAAATAACTTTAGGAATGACGCTTACAACCCTCCCGGTAAGACAAATATTTATGTAGCCTTTGGGCCCTGTTCTATGGTCTTTGTTTTCATTATTTCAAGTAAGTGTGTTTGGGGGGTAGGCCTATGACTGACATTTTTGGATTGTCCTCTACACACTCTGTCCACAACTTCTCAGATGACCGTCATGGTAATGAGGGCAACGCCTTCTTCGCACTGCGAAGCTGCCACCAGGTGATGCGTGGCAAGAGCGGCGAGTTCTTCTCCCCAGATTACCTGTGCTCCAACCCACCTCTCTGGTGCAACTGGACCATCCAGGTAGACCCTGGTAAACGTGTGCTCCTCCACCTAGAGGACTTCACCCAGTCAGATGCATGCAGCGGGAAGCTGGACCAGATCCACCTGGACGAGCCCCTGGGGGTCGTGGGGGGTCACAGGATCCTGGAGAAGTGTTGGCGTGAGGCCAAGTACACATCCCTCTCCAACATCCTCCACGTGGTTCAGCTAATCAGAGGTAAACCCAGTCCGCCCCACAGGGGCTTCTATGGGCGATATGAGGCATTCGTACCGCCAGTCACGTACAATGCTTATGGTGATACCACTGAAGAAGACTGGAAGCTGATGACTGAACCAAAACTGATAGAACTGGAACCTTTTCCCTCTCAGAGAAGTTTCACTAAGATTCTTCCCATGAAGGGGGGTGAACCTACGGAGGCCATTTTACTGGAGCGCCCCACCCTGCCAGCTCAGACCAAACCGGAGGTGGTGTTTGACTATTTTGACCAACTCACTTCCTCCTCTGTGTCCAATGGGCTTCCACCATGGGAAGCAGAGGAGCAAATGGTCAGAGAGGGGCTCTTCAAGTTTTCTCCTGTTCAGAGTGAGGAGGAAGATTGGAACAGAGGAATCTCAGAGGGGACTGAAGCAGATGAGAGCCACTTGACAAAGGACTGGAAAGTGGGTAACTTGAGTGGAGATGTGGCGGTCACTCGTCATGGGACGTCATGGTCGGGGAGGGATGCCACTCAGACCCACACAGCACACCTTGGAAGTGACCCCTCCACACACCAGCCCCCTGTTTTGAATCCCAAATCCTCATTGCGCACTCCGTCTGCTATGCGAAGGAACGTGGATGCTCAAACTACAGATACCATCCCTCCTATAGAGTTTAACATCGTATCACACACAACAGCGGTGGATGACCAAGGTGAGGAGTCTGGCAATAAGGAATTGCTGAAATTGACACTGGGTAAGTCTACAGCATCCAGTGACACTCAAACACCCACTGATACCCAGGATCCCTTCAACCATCTCCCAAACATGGTTGAACAGTTTTTCGACAGCAGACATTATGGTAGGTAGTCAGCAATTTAATTAGCATGCTTTGTCTGGTTTATGAAAAGTGTCTTGCATGTTTACTTTGCAGAGAAAGACAGAAATCACACAGAAGTACCACACTTACCAGAAGGTGATTTATTTTTTCTTTTGAAAAATGTATTTTTAGTAACTTTTGTTATAGCCTTTAAATTTTAAGTCACTAGCCTTTGTACAATAGTTATAGAGCTGTGTATGACTATTAAAGTAGATGCCTACTTTTTGTATTTCTCAGACTACCTATTTGAAGTGGCTGTTGAAGTCAACTTCCTTGTGGCGCCAGAGGAGAATTGGGACCATCTTGTGAGATCACTGTTGATCTCAGTGAAGTCTCTGGTGAGTTCTCATGTACAATAGAGCCCCACAGTGGAGGTGTCATAATACCCATAAAACCTAGCTTTCAAACAAGGAAATGGTTCCAATTGTTTTTCCAACATGAATTTTTCCCATAGGAAATTTTAGAAACACTTAAAATAAGGGCTGTGTTTTGTCTTACCCTGGCGTGACGTTTTGATATCCATGTAAATCTCTCAGACAAGGCGAGATATAGAAAGCTGGCTAGATGGATTCAGCTCTATTTAAACAGATAAAAAATTCTAAGCATCAAAGTAGACATGCAAAACTACAAATCCCTGTAAGCTCCTGCACATCTCTAGCTGACACCTTTGCTAACAGGTATTTTATCAATTTAAAACTTGCATAAGACGGTTCCCAAAACGGTCTATTTTTAAGAAATGTAGCCAACATGAGAGGTAATCCAGAGATTGTTACCTTTGCCTCGATTCGACAGTCTCATCCAGATCATGGCATTTGTTCTTTGATGGCCACATTAGTAGCTATTTAGGATTTCATTTTGGGGGGGGGGGGGGGGGGTAAATACAGGTGAATACAGTGCCTTCGGAAAGTGTTCAGACCCCTTGACTTTATCCTCATGTTAGTTAACAGCCTTACTCTTAAATTCTCATCAATCTACACACTACCCCATAATGACAAAGCAAAAACAGGTTTTTATAAGTGTTTGCTATTTTGTAGTTTGTTAAATATTACATTTACATAAGTATTCAGTGCAGCAATTACAGCCTTGAGTCTTCTTGGGTATGACGCTAAAAGCTTGGCACACCTGTATTTGGGGAGTTTCTCCCATGCTCTCAAGCTTTGTCAGGTTGGATGGGGAGTGTTGCTGTTCAGCTATTTTCAAGTCCGGGCTCTGGCTGGGCCACTCAAGGACATTGAGACCTATCCCGAAGCCACTCCTGCGTTGCCTCTGCTATGTGCTTAGGGTCGATGTCCTGTTGGAAGGCGAACCTTTGCCCCAGTCAGGTCCTGTGCGCTCTGGAGCAGGTTTTCATCAAGGATCTCTCTGTACTTTGCTCCGGTCATATTTGTCTCGATCCTGACTAGTCTCCTAGTGTCTGCCGCTGAAAAACACCCCCACAGCATGATGCTGCCACCACCATGCTTCACTGTAGGGATGGTGCCAGATTTCCTCCAGACGTGATGATTGGCATTCAGGCCAAAAGGTTGAATCTTGGTTTCATCAGACCAGAGAATCTTGTTTCTCATGATTTGAGAGTCCTTTAGGTGCCTTTTGGCAAGCTCCAAGCGGGCTCTCATGTGCCTTGTGCCTTTTACTGAGGAGTGGCTTCTGTCTGGCCACTCTATCATATAAGCCTGCTTGGTGGAGGGCTGCAGATCATGGTTGTCCTTCTGGATGGTTTTTCCATCGCCACAGAGGAGCTCTTGAGTGACCATCAGGTTCTTGGTCACCTCCCTGACCAAGGCCCCCCAATTGCTCAGGGCGGCTAGCTCTAGGAAGTGTCTTGGTGGTTCCGAACTTCCATTTTAGAATGGAGTCCGGTGTGTTCTTGGGGACCTTCAATGCTGCGGACATGTTTTGGTACCCTTTCCAAGATCTGTGCCTCGACATAATCCTGTCTCAGAGCTCTACGGACAATTCCTTAGACCTCAAGTCTTGGTTTTTGCACTGACATGCACTGTCAACTGTGGGACCTTTTTTTATATAGTCAGGTGTGCCTTTCCAAATCATTTCCAATCAATTGAATTTACCACAGGTGAACTCCAATTAAGTTGTAAAAACAACTCAAGGATGATCAATGTAAAACGGGATTCACCTGCGCTTAATTTCAAGTCTCATAGCAAAGGGTCGGAATACGTGTATTCAGACCCGTAAATAAGGTATTTATGTTATTTTTAATAAATTTGCAGATGTATATACATCTATTTTTGCTTTGTCATTATGGGTTATTGTGTGTAGATTGCTGAGGATTTTTAATTATTCAATTTTAAAATAAGGCTGTATTGTAACAATGTCAAGGGGTCTGAATACTTTCTGAAGGCACTGTCCTAAGTCACCTTGTCCTAGAGAGATTTACACAGTTATCAAAATGCCACGCCAGGGTAGGCCTAAAGGCTCCTGTGGAGGAAATGAATGGTGGGGAAATGTTTGGAAACATTTCCCTGTTTGACCGCTAGGCTTTATGGGATTTATGACGGGCTGTGGTACTCTAACTTTCATCATAAATGAATGTCATCTTACAGTGCCTTCAGAAGGTATTCATACCCCTTGACCTATTCACCATTTTGTTACAGCCTGAATTCAAACTGGATTAAATATTTTTTAAATCGCTCACCCATCTACACACAATACCCCATAATGACAAAGTGAAAATCTAATTTGCAGTTGAAATCAAAGTTTACATGCACCTTAGCCAAATACATTTAAACTCAGTTTTTCACAATTCCTGACATTTAATCCTAGTAAAAAAATCCATGTCTTAGGTCAGTTAGGATCACCACTTTATTTTAAGAATCTGAAAAGTCAGAATAATATATATTTTTTTATCCTGTTCCCAGTGGGTCAGAAGTTTACATGCACTCAATTAGTATTTGGTATCATTGCCTTTAAATTGTTGAACTTGGGTCAAATGTTTTGGGTAGCCTTCCACAAGCTTCTGAATTTTGGCCCATTCCTCCTGACAGAGCGGGTGTAACTGAGTCAGGTTTGTAGGCCTCCTTGCTCGCACATGCTTTCAGTTCTGCCCACAAATTTTCTATAGAATTGAGGTCAGGGCTTTGTGATGGCCACTCCAATACCTTGACTTTGGAAGTATGCTTGTGTTCATTGTCCATTTGGAAAACTCATTTGCAACCAAGCTGTAACTTCCTGACTGATGTCTTGCTGTTGCTTCAATATATCCACGTAATTGTCCTTCCTCATGACGCCATCTCTTTTGAAGTGCACCAGTCCCTCTTACAGCAAAGCACCCCCATAACATGATGCTGCCACCCCATGCTTCATGGTTGGGATGGTGTTCTTCGGCTTGCAAGCCTCCCCCTTTTTCCTCCAAACATAATGATGGTCATTATGGCCAAACAGTTCTATTTTTGTTTTGTCAGACCAGAGGATATTTCTCCAAAAAGTACGATCTTTGTCCCCATGTGCAGTTGCAAACCGGAGTCTGGCATTTTTGTGGTGGTTTTAGAGTAATGGCTTCTTCCTTGGTGAGCAGCCTTTCAGGTTATGTCGATATAGGACTCGTTTTACTGTGGCTAGAGATACTTTTGTACCTGTTTCCTCCAGCATCTTCACATGGTCCTTTGCTGTTCTGGGATTGATTTTCACTGATTCATTGATTTTCAAAGTTCACGTTTTAGTCAACTAACTCAGCCACTCAGGAACATTCACTGTCTTTTTGGGAAGCAACTCATGTACGATGGGGCAAAAGTATTTAGTCAGCCACCAATTGTGCAAGTTCTCCCACTTAAAAAGATGAGAGGCCTGTAATTTTCATCATAGGTACACTTCAACTATGACAGACAAAATGAGAAGAAAAAAAATCCAGAAAATCACATTGTAGGATTTTTTTAATGAATTTATTTGCAAATTATGGTGGAAAATAAGTATTTGGTCAATAACAAGTTTCTCAATACTTTTATATACCCTTTGTTGGCAATGACAGAGGTCAAATGTTTTCTGTAGGTCTTCACAAGGTTTTCAAACACTGTTGCTGGTATTTTGCCCATTCCTCCATGCAGATCTCCTCTTGAGCAGTGATGTTTTGGGGCTGTTGCTGGGCAACAAGAACTTTCAACTCCCTCCAAAGATTTTCTATGGGGTTGAGATCTGGAGACTGGCTAGGCCACTCCAGGACCTTGAAATGCTTCTTACGAAGCCACTCCTTCGTTGCCCGGGCGGTGTGTTTGGGATCATTGTCATGCTGAAAGACCCAGCCACGTTTCATCTTCAATGCCCTTGCTGATGGTAGGCTTTGTTACTTTGGTCCCAGCTCTCTGCAGGTCATTCACTAGGTCCCCCCCGTGTGGTTCTGGGATTATTGCTCACCGTTCTTGTGATCATTTTGACCCCACGGGGTGAGCTCTTGCGTGGAGCCCCAGACCGAGGGAGATTATCAGTGGTCTTGTATGTCTTCCATTTCCTAATAATTGCTCCCACAGTTGATTTCTTCAAACCAAGCTGCTTACCTATTGCAGATTCAGTCTTCCCAGCCTGGTGCAGGTCTACAATTTTGTTTCTGGTGTCCTTTGACAGCTCTTTGGTCTTGGCCATAGTGGAGTTTGGAGTGTGACTGGGGTTGTGGACAGGTGTCTTTTATACTGATAACAAGTTCAAACAGGTGCCATTAATACAGGTAATGAGTGGAGGACAGAGGAGCCTCTTAAAGAAGTAGTTACAGGTCTGTGAGAGCCAGAAATCTTGCTTGCTTGTAGGTGACCAAATACTTATTTTCCACCATAATTTGCTAATAAATTCATTAAAAATCCTACAATGTGACTTTCTTGATTTTTCTTCTCATTTTGTCTGTCATAGTTGAAGTGTACCTATGATATATATTACAGGCCTCATCTTTTTAAGTGGGAGAACTTGCACAATTGGTGGCTGACTATATACTTTTTTGCCCCACTGTAGATTTTGCTTTTAGGTTATTTTGACTTTTTATCCTGGAAACTCCCCTTAACGATCACAATAATTCCTATAACATTATGCAGCCACCACTATGCTTGAAAATATGGAGTTGTACTGTGTTGTATGGAATTTGCCCCAAACACACAACTTTGAATTCAGGACAAAAAGTTGAATGCTGTTTTGCAATATTACTTTAGTGCCTTGTTGCAAATAGGAAGTATGTTTTGGAATATTTTTTTATTCTGTGCAGGCTTCCTTTTCACTCTGTCAGTTAGGTTAGTATTGTGTAGTAACTATACTGAACAAAAATATAAACGCAACATGTAAAGTGTTGGTTTCATGGGCTGAAATAAAAGTTCCATATACACAAAAAGCTTATTTGTCCCAGATTTTGTGCACAAATTTGTTTACATCCCTGTTGGTGAGCATTTTTCCTTTGCCAAGATATACCACACCTGTCAGGTGGATGGATTTTCAAGAAGCTGATTAAACAGCCCCCTTGTGCGGGGGACAATAAAAGGCCACTCTAAAATGTGCAGTTGTCACACAATACTACAGAGGTCTCAAGTTTTGAAGGAGCATGCAATTGGCATGCTGACTGCTGGAATGTCCACCGGAGCTGTTGCCTGAATTGAATGTTAATTTATTTTACCATACAATGTCGTTTTAGAAAATTTGGCAGTAACCCCAACAGGCCTCACAACCGCAGACCACGTGTAACCACGCCAGTCCAGGACCTCCACATCCGGCTTCTTCACCTGCGGGATTGTCTGAGACCAGTCATCTGGACAGTGAATTAAACTGGGTTTGGACAACCCAAATTGTTGTGGGGGAAGCTCCGCTGCATGCTCGTTTCCCCACCAGGGTCTTGATCTGCAGTTTGCGGTCATAAGTGGCTTCAATTGGTAAATGCTCACCTTCAATGTCCACTGACATGCTGAAGATGTGCTCTTCACGGGTGAATCCCAGTTTCAACTGTATTGGGCAGATGGCAGAGTGTATGGCGTCCTGTCGGAGTGGTTTGCTGATTTTCACAACGTTGAGTGCCCCATGGTGGGGTTATGGTATTGTCATGCATACGCTACGGACAACAAACGCAACTGCTTTTTATCGATTGCAATTTGAATGCACAGGGATACCGTGATGAGATCTTGATGCCCTTTGTCGTGGCATTCTTCTGCGGCCATCACGTTTCAGCATAGTTCACAGCCCAGTGTCACAAGTATCTGTACAGAAATCCTGGAAGCTGACAATTGCCTAGTTCTTCCATGGCCTGCATACTCACCAGACATGTCACCCATTGAGCAAGTTTGGGATGCTCTAGATCGCCGTGTACGACAGCGTGTTCCAGTTCCCCTAACGACTTTGCACAGCCATTTGAAGAGCGGGACACATTCCACTGACCACAATCAACCGCCTGATCAACTCTACTCGAATGAGATGTCTCGCTGCATGAGGCAAATGGTCACACCAGATACTGACTGGTTTACTAATCCACTCCCCTACCTTCCTTTTTAACGAATCTGTGACCAACAGATGCATATCTGTATTCCCAGTCCATATAGTAGGGCCTAATAAATGTATTTCAATTGACTGAGTTCCATAGGAACTAACTCAGTAAAGTCTTTGAGATTGTTGCATGTTGCATTTTTATATTTTTGGTCAGTGTACAATGTTGATCCATCCTCAGACTTTTTAATGGCTGTAATAGGAGAAAACAAACTGTGTTAACGTCACATTGGCCTCATGGTGAAATGCCTGAATGGTTTCCTTCCTCTCCGGCAACTGAGTTAGGAAGGACTCCTGTCTCTTTGTAGTGACTGTATTGATACACCATCCAATGTGTAATTTAGTAACTTCCCCATGCTCAAAGGGATTTTATTTTATTTTTAGGTGATGTTGTTTGTGAAAAACAAACCCATTCCACTTTGACATTATGGGTTATTGTGTGTAGGCCAGTGATGACAAAAGTCTTAAAAAATGTTAACCATTTTAAGCTAAGGCTTTAACAAATCAAAATGTGTAAAGACTGTATATGGCTTTTGGTCATTATTTACTGTGACTGGTGCGTTTGATTTGGAACTGCAATTATTATTTTTTTTTCAGATTAATGAGCAGTTGGAAATTGTCCACATACCCAAAACCCTATCCTCCAAAAGAATAAAAAGGTTGGTTTACTACATTTTGTAGCCAAGAGCTCCAATTTTGTCTTTCATGACTGCAAACAAATATTGCATTTTTACTGCATAAGAAGGGGTTCTTGGCACTGTAGTTGATAAAATATACAACACTTTTGCTGAATTAGGCTACAACTGATGGATTAAATGCCTTTTAACAGTTTTGTTGTATCAACAGGTTGAGTGCAGGAGTGCTTTACATCCTCTGGCTGCAAATTGGGGGTGGGCCAGAAGGGATGAAGGATCACAGGACCCTGCACCCGGCCCTGCAGGAGCTGTTACAGATGGTGGTTAGCCCCAGGGGCAGCTCAACACAGGGTGTCATCGTCTCTGTATCCACCGCTGGTAGGTCTCAGTTTCCTCCAAACAAATCTGTAGCTTATTTTGCACTGTACTCTGATATTTACAACTGGCACTAAAGGTTACTGCAGAGGTTTAATAAGATAGTGTTGTATAGCTTGCAACTAGGTGTCTTGAGGCTCAATGATGTGAAACATGTATTTTGTGTGACTTTAAATAATTGATTTGAAGTGATTTTGTTTTCATATTTAACTCCATTAATCGATGTTAGTTTTGCACCCTGTGTGTCTCAGATGTGAATGAGTGTGAGACTCAGCTGGTGCTATGTGACATCAACGCTGAGTGTGTGAACCGCTTTGGTTCCTACACATGCCGATGCCACTCCGGGTTCGAGGACATGTCTAGGCTGGGCTCAGGTGGAACCATTTGCGTGGACACCAAGGCCGCTGATACGGACCCACACAATGAGTCGACGATTACGGTGGATCAGCATAGTCCTGAGCAGCAGCACCGTAACACTGGTACTCCATAGATTTTGGTAGAATTATTGTTCTCTGAAGAACAAGGAAAACATACAGTATGACATTGGTTATTTAAAAAAAATCAGTGGCACCGAAGTTGACAAGTTAGACCACCACCCTAATATTCCAGATTTTAACCCCTGAAAATGGGTTTGTTAGGGTTACACATTGTTACCTACCAATGTTAGACATGAAGGTGACTGCACTAGGTAAATTGTGTACATCTAATCCTTGCCTAACCTTTGACCTTAGGCTGTACTTCAGCGTGGTCCAGCGGGATGGTCAAAGGCATCTACGTGGTGTGCTTCCTGCTCAGCTTCCTCATCCTGCTGCTCCTTGGTACCGTGGGCGTGCTGTACCACCGCCACCACCGGGGTGCCTTCCTGGTCCACTGTCGGCGCAGCAGCCTCGTGAGCGTCCCCCCCATCCCCCCTCCTGACTACAAAAATGACGGCAACGACAACACTTCCACCCGCACCAACTCGGAGCTGCCCCCTCCGGTCCCACCCATACGCCGCCCTAAGGAAGGCTGGGCTCACCCCAAGGACTGCTGCCCCTCGGTGGACCTGCCCCTGCTGCGCTTCAGCCCCCTGCTGCCTCTTGATGGGTACATGGAGCCAGGGGAGGGTGTCAAGCTTTGAAGAGAAGATTGCTCTGTGGTTGTCCTGAATGTGCAATTAGAGCATTGAGACCTGTTCTGGGCAGGTTGACTTCACTGTTTCCTTAGTTCATTATTTTTCTGTTTATCTTTGCCTTTTCTCTATTGATGAAATATCTTGACTGTTATTACCTTTTTGTATTACATTGTCTGTGTGTAGTTTGGATGTGCTACTTGATATTCTTTGGATCATTGTATATAGTATATTTAACAGATTAACTTCAATTAAATAAATGTTAAATTGGCTCTACATTGAATATATATTAAAACAAATATTTTTTTTTATATTGAATTGGGAAAGTACAATTTCTATGACAAAGTAACCTTTGTTCTATATGCAGGCATATCTCCGGTTTGGCATTATGCCTCTAAATAAAATGTATTTACTTGTGGAGAAAAGGCCACAAAGCGGACCTTAAATACCAATGTCACAGCGCTTTTACGCGATGTTGTGCTTTTCCCACAAGGTGGCAGCGCGTGCTAGGAAGTGTCTCTGAAAAAGCTTAGTTTTCGACTGGGTAAATACATAGTTTGTTTTTCCTCTGTGGTTCTTAAATATGTAAAAAAAAAAAAAAACAAGGGTATACTGAACATAAAACAAATACAGGAGCAAAGGCACGCACCAATGACCCCCACCGTCGGAGAATAGATGAGGGAAACGGTAAGAATGAGCCATTGTGCCTCTGCAAGATGATGAAATTCTAGACCCCCGCGCACCTAATCTGTGGCCCGAGCTCAGAAATGTTAATCCCCAGTCTCTGTAGAAAAAAAACTTAGTGGTAGATTGTGTTTTGTCGGTGAAATGGCACCGTGTCAAACCGTACTCCTTCATTTGTTCCACTGCCAGAATGCTATGCAAGGAAATTGCATAATGATAAAGGTCGCTGACTGAATTTCATTAGGCTACCTGCTCTGCTCAGCGGCCTAACCAGTTATCCAAGCCAAATTATTAATATTTCAGAAAAGACAGGACTATTTCAAATTGTGTAGCTAGGCCTACTAAAATTCCTTGCATGATTCACCAATGTCCACAATAAAACATGTCCCCCTTTCTCTCAAGTGCTTTGATTCTAATTGGAGTGTAAAACATTGCCACATGCCAGGCTGAGAAGTTTGACATTTTCCTTTACTCATGGCATTGCCCTAATAAAGATAAACACATTAATACAATATGGCTGATAAGAGAGAACTACTCTTGAAGGGAAGCAAATCCCACATGCATTTGAATGGTAGAAAAGGTAACTTAAGTTACGGGTGGTCAGACAGGTCCCTATCGGAGTTGTTGCTATTGGATGAGGAGCAGAGTTTGCATTTTATGCAGGCGGGAAGTGCGTTTAACAGGCTAATCTTTGGCCGGCCAGGCAGGGTGGGGAGACAGGGTGGTCCACCTAGTCCAAACCACATTAATAGGCTTACACCACCTAATCCAAGGCAGTGTGCTGTCACATGGGAAGTCTACTGACCTTACTTTATTTTATTGCAGGGCACTTGCTCTTCAGCCCTTTTGTACTCAAACCCGCTCAAACCCTGTGTTCTTTTCAGGAGTAAATGTCCCTTTATAAAATTCCCGGTCCCTTTCCTTCATGTCCGTGTTCAAGGGCTGGACATGAAATGAGACTGTCACTGTGATGTGTAGACTAGACTTACCGCCGCAGTAGTCCTCCAGCCCTGAGGCAGTACAATTTGAACAAAGTGACTCGAGCCCTTCTATCAGAATCTTTGTCTCCTTCTTTAGGGCCTATGACACATTGACAGTTATGTACAGCATAACAGCTAGACTAAATGTAAACTAATAGGCTATATATGGTAACATTTAGGTTGGGATGGATTTCAAGCTTGATAATGGATATGGGGTCCTCATCTGAGGCTTTGATCCACCATATTGTGTGTGTCTGTGTGTTTTAATGTTGTCTGTGGTGGTCTGGTAGGTGGGGGACAGACAGATCACTTCTCCAGATGTGCTCTCAGCATCTGCTCTTCCACTGCTGCCTCCCTCCCCCACCCCACGCTGGTCCCCCCCCCCCCCCCCCCCCCCCCCCCCTCCTGTGAATCAGATGCCAGGGCCCCTGAACCTGGGACTTCTTTGTTGCTGCTCTGAATGCCTCTCATGTCTGCTAGGTAGAATTGGCAAGGACAGCGGGCCATGGGCAGCGATCCACAGGGCAGTGGGAAGAGGTGACGCCTCCGGCCGCTCACAGTGGGCCCTCTGGCGGAGCCGGGGGTCGAGGAGGGCACCCTCCCTGTGGTTGGCCTGGCCTGGTCCCCCCCTGCCGTCCAACGAATCACGCTGAGCTCACCTGCCTGCCAGGCAGCGTCATCTGGCCATAATCCTCTCCATCCCCCCACCTTCCTCTGCTCAGATGCATTGTAACAGTGGGTGTGAGACTGTTCTGTTAAGAATGGGGGAGTGGCAAGCTTGTCTCTGTGTGGTGGTTATGCTCAGGTATGTATTTTCTGTTGCTTGCCTTTAGGTGGTTCTGGCTGCTCTGAGGCGTTCCACAAAATGGTATTAAGAGGTCTCAGATATTACACATATTCACCCACGAGCTTGACCCTCAGGGGGCACCAACAGAAGGGTTTGTATGATGATGACAGTGATGACATCTGCAGTGGTATGTTTTACGGGCCTAGACTACGGTATATAGTAGGGGTATATGCTACATGCAAACGCCTGTATATTGTACTGGTTACGATTTGGGCCGACGTTACAGTGATATGTTTCTGTCCGATGCTCACTGGTATCTGTACGGCTGAATGTCAGGGCCGTTACTCTTGAGGGTAGCCATGGGGAGACCCGAACTGGGAGCCATGTAACTACCTAAACTCAGCAAAAAAAAGAAACGTCCCTTTTTCAGGACCCTGTCTTTCAAAGATAATTAGTAAAAATCCAAGTAACTTCACAGATCTTCATTGTAAAGGGTTTAAACACTGTTTCCCATGCTTGTTCAATGAACCATAAACAATTAATGAACATGTACCTGTGGAACGGTCGTTAAGACACTAACAGCTTTAACAGACTAATAGTACTAACAGACGGTAGGCAATTAAGGTCACAGTTATGAAAACTTAGGACACTAAAGAGGCCTTTCTAATGACTCTTACAAACACCAAAAGAAAGATACCCAGGGTCCCTGCTCATCTGCGTGAACGTGCCTTAGGCATGCTGCAAGGAGGCATGAGGACTGCAGATGTGGCCAAGGCAATAAATTGCATGTGCTGTATTGTGAGATGCCTGAGACAGCGCTACAGGGAGACAGGAGAGACAGCTGATCGTCCTTGCAGTGGCAGACCACGAATAACAACACCTGCACAGGATTGGTAAACCCGAACATCACACCTGCGGGACAGGTACAGAATGGCAACAACAACTGCCCGAGTTACACCAGGAAAGCACAATCCCTCCATCAGTGCTCAGACTGTCCGCAATAGGCTGAGAGAGGCTGGACTGAGGGATTGTAGGATTGTTGTAAGGCAGGTCCTCACCAGGCATCACCGGCAACAACGTCGCCTATGGGCACAAACCCACCGTCGCTGGACCAGACAGGACTGGCAAAAGGTGCTCTTCACTGACGAATCGCGTTTTTTTTTGTCACCAGGGGTGAGCAGGGGCCTTGTCATGGATGAAGGAATGAACATTACACCGAGGCCTGTACTCTGGAGCGGGATCGATTTGGAGGTGGAGGGTCCGTCATGGTCTGGGGCGATGTGTCACAGCATCATCGGACTGAGCTTGTTGTCATACAGGCAATCTCAAAGCTGTGCATTACAAGGAAGACATCCTCCTCCTTCATGTGGTACCCTTCCTGCAGGCTCATCCTGACATGACCCTCCAGCATGACAATGCCACCAGCCATACTGCTCATTCTGTGTGTGATTTCCTGCAAGACAGGAATGTCAGTGTTCTGCCATGGCCAGCGAAGAGCCCGGATCTCAATTCCTAAAAAGATGACCAGTGCAGAAACATGTCACTCAACAGCATAAATATCCAGGAACAAAAGGCTTTCTTTAACCTTTTTCCATTTTAACTGAGAGCTGAACTATACTACATGGCTAAAAGTATGTCAAATCAAAATCAAATGTATTTGTCACATACACATGGTTAGCAGATGTTAATGCGAGTGTAGCGAAATGCTTGTGCTTCTAGTTCCGACAATGCAGTAATAACCAACGAGTAATCTAACCTAACAATTCCAAAACTACTACCTTATACACACAAGTGTAAAGGGATAAAGAATATGTACATAAAGATATATGAATGAGTGATGGTACAGAACGGCATAGGCAAGATGCAGTAGATGGTATCGAGTACAGTATAAACATATGAGATGAGTCATGTAGGGTATGTAAACAAAGTGGTATAGTTTAAAGTGGCTAGTGATACATGTATTACATAAAGATGCAGTAGATGATATAGAGTACAGTATATACATATACATATGAGATGAGTAATGTAGGGTATGTAAACATTATATTAAGTAGCATTGTTTAAAGTGGCTAGTGATATATTTTCCATCAATTTCCATCAATTCCCATTATTAAAGTGGCTGGAGTTGAGTCAGTGTGTTGGCAGCAGCCACTCAATTGTTAGTGGTGGCTGTTTAACAGTCTGATGGCCTTGAGATAGAAGCTGTTTTTCAGTCTCTCGGTCCCTGCACCTGTACTGACCTCGCCTTCTGGATGATAGTGGGGTGAACAGGCAGTGGCTCGGGTGGTTGTTGTCCTTGATGATCTTTATGGCCTTCCTGTGACATCGGGTGGTGTAGGTGTCCTGGAGGGCAGGTAGTTTGCCCCCGGTGATGCGTTGTGCAGACCTCACTACCCTCTGGAGAGCCTTACGGTTGTGTTTGGAGCAGTTGCCGTACCAGGCGGTGATACAGCCCGACAGGATGCTCTCGATTGTGCATCTGTAGAAGTCTGTGAGTGCTTTTGGTGACAAGCCAAATTTCTTCAGCCTCCTGAGGTTTAAGAGGCACTGCTGCGCCTTCTTCACGACACTGTCTGTGTGGGTGGACCAATTCAGTTTGTCTGATGTGTACGCCGAGGAACTTAAAATGTACTACCCTCTCCACTACTGTCCCATCGATGTGGATAGGGGGGTGCTCCCTCTGCTGTTTCCTGAAGTTCACAATCATCTCCTTAGTTTTGTTGATGTTGAGTGTGAGGTTATTTTCCTGACACCACACTCCGAGGGCCCTCACCTCCTCCCTGTAGGCCGTCTCGTCGTTGTTGGTAATCAAGCCTACCACTGTAGTGTCGTCCGCAGACTTGATGATTGAGTTGCATGGCCACGCAGTCATGGGTGAACAGGGAGTACAGGAGAGGGCTCAGAACGCACCCTTGTGGGGCCCCAGTGTTGAGGATCAGCGGGGTGGAGATGTTGTTACCTACCCTCATCACCTGGGAGCGGCCCGTCAGGAAGTCCAGGACCCAGTTGCACAGGGCGGGGTCGAGACCCAGGGTCTTAAATGCTGAGCTGTAGTCGATGAACAGCATTCTCACATAGGTATTCCTCTTGTCCAGATGGGTTAGGGCAGTGTGCAGTGTGGTTGAGATTGCATCGTCTGTGGACCTATTTGGGGGGTAAGCAAATTGGAGCGGATTTAGGATGTCAGGTAGGGTGGAGGTGATATGGTCCTTGACTAGTCTCTCAAAGCACTTCATGATGACGGAAGTGAGTGCTACAGGGCGGTAGTCGTTTAGCTCAGTTACCCTAGCTTTCTTGGGAACAGAAACAATGGTGGCCCTCTTGAAGCATGTGGAAACAGCAGACTGGGATAGGGATCAATTGAATATGTCCGTAAACACACCAGCCAGCTGGTCTGCGCGTGCTCTGAGGACGCGGCTGGGGATGCCGTCAGGGCCTGCAGCCTTGCGAGGGTTAACGCGTTTAAATGTTTTACTCACGTCGGCTGCAGTGAAGGAGAGTCCGCATGTTTTGGTTGCGGGCCGTGTCAGTGGCACTGTATTGTCCTCAAAGCAGGCAAAAAAGTTATTTAGTCTGCCTGGGAGCAAGACATCCTGGTCCGTGACGGGGCTGGTTTTCTTTTTGTAATCCGTGATTGACTGTAGACCCTGCCACATACCTCTTGTGTCTGAGCTGTTGAATTGCGACTCTACTTTGTCTCTATACTGACGCTTAGCTTGTTTGATTGCCTTGCGGAAGGAATAGTTACACTGTTTGTATTCGGTCATGTTTCTACACCTGCATTGCTTGCTGTTTGGGGTTTTAGGCTGGGTTTCTGTACAGCACTTTGAGATATCAGCTGATGTACGAAGGGCTGTATAAATACATTTGATTTTATTTGATGTTTCCGGTCACCTTGCCCTGGTTAAAAGCAGTGGTTCGCGCTTTCAGTTTCACGCGAATGCTGCCATCAATCCACGGTTTCTGGTTTGGGAATGTTTTAATCGTTGCTATGGGAACGACATCTTCAATGCACTTTCTAATGAACTCGCTGTGTGGACAACCCTTCAAATTAGTGGATTCGACTATTTCAGCCACACCCGTTGCTGAAATCATGCACACAGCCATTCAACCTCCATAGACAAACTTTGGCAGTAGAATGGCCCGTACTGAAGACTTCATTTTTGCCCTGCTAGAGCTGCCCCACTAGAGCTGCCCCTGTCAACTGTAAGTGCTGTTATTATGAAGTGGAAAAGTCTAGGAGCAACAAAGGCTCAGCCGCAAAGTGGTAGGCCTCACAATCTCACAGAACGGGACCCCAGAGAGCTGAAGTACATGGCGCGTAAAACTTGTCTGTTCCCAGTTGCAACACTCACTACCGAGTTCCAATCTGCCTCTGGAAGCAGCTTCATGAAATGGGTTTCCATGGACGAGAAGCCGCACACAAGCCTAAGATCACCATGTGCAATGCCAAGCATCGGCTGGAGTGGTGTGAAGCTCGTCGCCATTGGACCCTGGAGCAGTGGAAACGCTTTCTCTGGAGTGATGAATTACGCTTCACCATCTGGTGGAGGAGGTATAATGGTCTGGTGGCAGGAATCTTTGACTATTTTTAGGGCCTTCCTCTGACACCGCCTGGTATAGAGGTCCTGGATGGCAGGAAGCTTGGCCCCAGTGATGTACTGGGCCGTTCGCACTACCCTCTGTTGGTGATGTGGACATCAAGGAACTTGAAGCTCTCAACCTGCTCCACTGCAGCCCTGTCGATGAGAATGGGGTTGTGCTCGGTCCACATTCTAGACGATTCTGTGCTTCCAACTTTGTGGCAACAGTTTGGGGTAGGCCCTTTCCTGTTTCAGCATGACAATGCCCCTGGTCACAAAGTGAGTTCCATACAGAAATGGTTTGTCAAGATCAGTGTGGAAGAACTAGACTGGCTTGCACAGAGCCCTGACCTCAACCCCATAGAATACCTTTGGAATGAATTGGAATGCCGACTGCGAGCCAGGCCTAATCTCCCAACATCAGTGCCCGACCTCACTAATGCTCTTGTGGCTGAATGGAAGCAAATCCCCGCAGCAATTTTTCAACATATAGTAGAAAGCCTTCCCAGAAGATTTGAGGCTGTTATAGCAGCAAAGGGAGGGGCAGCTCCATATTAATGCCCATGCTTTTGTAATGAGTGTAACGAGTGGGCTGAGAGTCGGGAAGCAAGTTCATGGAGTGAGAGTTTTAATGAATAAAAGAAACAATGAACACGAAACACAAACAATGCACCAACATGCAAACAGAGTCAATAACACCTGAGGAAAGAACCAAGGGGAGTGACAGATATAGGGAAGAAAATCAAGGAGATGATGGAGTCCAGGTGAGTGTCATGAGGCGCAGGTGTGAGAGATGCTGGTGACAGGTGTGCAGGATAATCAGCAGCCTGATGACCTAGAGGCCGGAGAGGGAGTATACTTGACAATGAGGTGTTCGATGAGCAGGTGTCCATGTAGTGTATCTTCCTCTGTTGGCCCCTCTACCTCTCCTTTGTCCTTGCCCTCTGAGGTTATTTATTTTATGCATAAGGACTGATTTAACACATGCAGAAGAGGTTCACATTCATGGGAGTCATTTTTATCAGCTATGACCAAATGTTTAAAATTAGTTTGACATGATTTGACTTTTTCAACTGACTTTTGCGTCTTTTGTAGAGAGTTCAAATCAAATCAAATGTATTTATATAGCCCTTCTTACATCAGCTGATATATCAAAGTGCTGTACAGAAACCCAGCCTAAACCCCAAACAGCAAGCAATGCAGGTGTAGAAGCACGGTGGCTAGGAAAAACTCCCTAGAAAGGCCAGAACCTAGGAAGAAACCTAGAGAGGAACCAGGCTGTGAGGGGTGGCCAGTCCTCTTCTGACTGTGCCGGGTGAAGATTATTACAGAACATGGCCAAGATGTTCAAATGTTCATAAATGACCAGCATGGTCAAATAATAATAATCACAGTAGTTGTCAAGGGTGCAACAAGTCAGTTGTCAGTTGGCTTTTCATAGCCGATCATTGAGAGAATCTCTATTGCTCCTGCTGTCTCTAGACAGTTGAAAACAGCAGGTCTGGGACAGGTAGTATGTCCGGTGAACAGGTCAGGGTTCCATAGCCGCAGGCAGAACAGTTCAAGCTGGAGCAGCAGCATGGCCAGGTGGACTGGGCACAGCAAGGAGTCATCATGTCAGGTAGTCCTGAGGCATCATCCTAGGGCTCAGGTCCTCCGAGAGAGAGAAAGAAAGAGAGAATTAGAGAGAGCACACTTAAATTCACACCGGATAAGACAGGAGAAATACTCCAGATATAACAGTCTGACCCTAGCCCCCCGGCACATAAACTACTGCAGCATAAATACTGGAGGCTGAGACAGGAGGGGTCAGGAGACACTGTGGCCCCATTCAATGATACCCCCGGACAGGGCCAAACAGGCAGGATATAACCCCACCCACTTTGCCAAAGCACAGCCCCCACACCACTAGAGGTTGTGTTTACTCTGCAAAAAATGTGCCGATCATTTTCATTGTGTTATTAAATCAAGACAAACTGTAATAGTATGTTTGGTGTGTGGTAGTGTATTGTTTTGGCATTGGCATTACACATTCAGATGTTTTATTACCACATAGGCCTACTACTAGACAGATTGAATGGGAATAAGATTCTGGTCCACAGATGCAGCAATGTCATGCAGGGATTTGTAAGCCTAGGCTAATGACACTGGTCTAATGCAGAATATTCATCCTTATTTTAACAGCCAGACAGAGCATACAGCTGGCGTGGTAGTTATTTAGTATTTCAGATTTTTAAAGCACATTTTTGTGTATGCCGCTACACAGTACGTGAGTTTTCGGGTCAAAATTGTTCTCACCTTTTTTGCCCCTCACCAGTTTGCATCCTTGGTATTGTTTCACGTCTGTATTTGTATTCAATTTATAAATAAATAAAGTGGGATTTATGTATCTTTATAATTAGACTAAACTTTCCATTTTAAGTTGAAGACTTGGTGTTATACCTCCTAGCTAGTGATGTTCCATTCAGGTGATTTGGAGGTGCCAGGCACGGGCCACTCTGAATGTGCCATGAACACAACCAATCATAATGTTTTCATCTTATTGTCAAACAAATCACTTCAAAATGAGGTTAGCTTCGCACATTCGTCCAAAATAGTTCCAGCATCCGAACAGTGCACCTGCCAACTTTCCTTCAAATCGCAAGTGGCTGAAACTGTCTCGCTGGACAAAGCATCTGAGCGAGTGAAACAGCGCCCCTCTGTCTTACTAGATGTAGCCCATATATCTGAAGCATATATCTGATACTGTCTGGCCAAAAAGAGTATGACAAGCCCCCCCCCCCCCCCCCTCCCCATTTCCTTGATTCCACTGATTCCATTGCTTTTTCCAAGTGGACAGGGACCGTTTTTACCCATCACCAAATGGTGATGTTAGTTAGCCTACCTGTATACATTCAGGGAAGGCTTTGTTTTACTGTTGTGTCAGATACAGTACTCCTCTGTGAAGGTTTTGTTTTACTGTTGTGTCAGATACAGTACTCCTCTGTGAAGGTTTTGTTTTACTGTTGTGTCAGATACAGTACTCCTCTGTGAAGGTTTTGTTTTACTGTTGTGTCAGATACAGTACTCCTCTGTGCAGGCTTTGTTTTACTGTTGTGTCAGATACAGTACTCCTCTGTGAAGGTTTTGATTTACTGTTGTGTCAGATACAGTACTCCTCTGTGAAGGTTTTGTTTTACTGTTGTGTCAGATACAGTACTCCTCTGTGAAGGCTTTGTTTTACTGTTGAGTCAGATACAGTACTCCTCTGTGAAGGCTTTGTTTTACTGTTGTGTCAGATACAGTACTCCTCTGTGAAGGCTTTGTTTTACTGTTGTGTCAGATACAGTACTCCTCTGTGAAGGTTTTGATTTACTGTTGAGTCAGATACAGTACTCCTCTGTGATGTTGTCTTTTCCAGTCTGGATGACTCTCTCCCAGTGAGTCAGTTAGATGGAACACAACGTGCCTCCCTCCGTCTCCGTGGGGGTCTGACGCCTGTCTTTGTGCTCTGGGCCACAGTGACAGTGGACTTCTGTAGCTCTCTGTTTGTGGTGGAGCCAGTGATCTGCTCCGTTAGGTTCACAAGGGAGCACCGCCACAATGATGGAGTGACTTTACCCATCCGGTGTGTCAAGAGGCTAGTTAATGAACCTCTGCTCACACTGCAGCTGCAAGCCTCAGCTTGGGTGGTCAACATGTCGGCCTTCTAATGCCCACATTGCTGTTTCATCATGGATTATCATTGAACATAAACACAAGGCAATGTTCAGCCATCTTGTCAAAGCAGAACCTTCCCCACAGGAACAGTTATTTGGGGATTTTGGCAGTTGTATTAACTTTGAGCACAAGTATCGATCCCACCTTTGCTGCTGCTCCATAGCCTGTCTAACAACGTAGGCCTATTGATTGTAACACATCTCTCTTTCCTTCTCTCTCTGACCTCAGTGAGCATCCTGCTGTTGCGGAGCAGAGCAGTGAGCACCCCTCTGTTGCGGAGCAGAGCAGTGAGCACCCCTCTGTTGCGGAGCAGAGCTGGACGGGGACTAATATGACAGGAGGGCTGTGTGTGTGTTCCAGAGTACGTCTGCTTGTTCATAGGGAAACGGTCATATTGCCTGTTCCGAGGGAGAGCCGCTGTTGGAGAAAACCGCTGACCTTGCATCTCCTAAACAGGATGAGTCCACTGATAGTCCCATAGATTTGTATTAACCTGATATGACTGTTGTGTTGCTATTATATCAGAGGCAGGAGAGAGTTTTTCCCCCCTTTCTACTCATGGCACAATGTATTGGAATTGGCCTCTGCAATTTATTTTTCTATTAGCCAAGTCCTCTGAAGTGTGATTGGGCTGTGAGCCAGTGGTAACTGGTCAGGCCGGTGGAGAGTGGACTGGCCGAGCTGATAAGGCTAGAGTCAGTCCAATACTCTACACAGCACAGTGACTCTGGCTACAGATGGACCGCTTTTACAACTGTGATTGAATCTAGATATGAGGAACTGGTCTGACCACCCATCCCCCCTAGAGACAAGCTCCACCATACACAACTAGGGGTGACTTCCTGTTCCAGCTCTCTATAAACTTACACCTCACCTTGGCTGAGCTCGAAAGGCATCAACAAAACAGTCTTCATTTTCCCTAAGCTGTGATGTGCTGTGTATACACAGCTGATCAACTGCGGCCATCAGAAGCTTTTGAATTGCTGTAAGTAGGGCAGATGGCTGTGGTATTTTGTGTTTTCACTAATCCAAGCTGGATATTTACTGGTAACATTTCACAAAATGACCCCAGGGCATTGACGAGAAGGATGTGACAGAAGAGTTTGGGGGGGGGGGGGGGGGGGGGGGGGGCTCTAACCAGTGCACCCCTCACCACCACTAACTCTATCCCATTTAACAGTGATGTCCCCCTCCCCCCTCCTCCCTGGCACTGGGACCAGCTGTGGATCAATACAGGGACATCTGTTGGTGTTTCAGCCTTTGTGCCCCATGGCTCACCTGCTACTGAACATACCCTGTAACTGTAGTAATACAGGCATAGTGTTCTCACCTGCTACTGAGCATACCCTGTAACTGTAGTAATACAGGCATAGTGTTCTCACCTGCTACTGAACATACCCTGTAACTGTAGTAATACAGGCATGGTGTTCTCACCTGCTACTGAACATACCCTGTAACTGTAGTAATACAGGCATAGTGTTCTCACCTGCTACTGAACATACCCTGTAACTGTAGTAATACAGGCACGGTGTTCTCACCTGCTACTGAACATACCCTGTAACTGTAGTAATACAGGCATAGTGTTCTCACCTGCTACTGAACATACCCTGTAACTGTAGTAATACAGGCATAGTGTTCTCACCTGCTACTGAACATACCCTGTAACTGTAGTAATACAGGCATAGTGTTCTCACCTGCTACTGAACATACCCTGTAACTGTAGTAATACAGGCACGGTGTTCTCACCTGCTACTGAACATACCCTGTAACTGTAGTAATACAGGCATAGTGTTCTCACCTGCTACTGAACATACCCTGTAACTGTAGTAATACAGGCACGGTGTTCTCACCTGCTACTGAACATACCCTGTAACTGTAGTAATACAGGCATGGTGTTCTCACCTGCTACTGAACATACCCTGTAACTGTAGTAATACAGGCATAGTGTTCTCACCTGCTACTGAACATACCCTGTAACTGTAGTAATACAGGCATGGTGTTCTCACCTGCTACTGAACATACCCTGTAACTGTAGTAATACAGGCATAGTGTTCTCACCTGCTACTGAACATACCCTGTAACTGTAGTAATACAGGCATAGTGTTCTCACCTGCTACTGAACATACCCTGTAACTGTAGTAATACAGGCATAGTGTTCTCACCTGCTACTGAACATACCCTGTAACTGTAGTAATACAGGCATAGTGTTCTCACCTGCTACTGAACATACCCTGTAACTGTAGTAATACAGGCATAGTGTTCTCACCTGCTACTGAACATACCCTGTAACTGTAGTAATACAGGCACGGTGTTCTCACCTGCTACTGAACATACCCTGTAACTGTAGTAATACAGGCATGGTGTTCTCACCTGCTACTGAACATACCCTGTAACTGTAGTAATACAGGCATAGTGTTCTCACCTGCTACTGAGCATACCCTGTAACTGTAGTAATACAGGCATAGTGTTCTCACCTGCTACTGAGCATACCCTGTAACTGTAGTAATACAGGCATAGTGTTCTCACCTGCTACTGAACATACCCTGTAACTGTAGTAATACAGGCATAGTGTTCTCAGTAGCTACTGCAACTCTGTGGGGCTCATAGTGATAAGTGGACATTGAATCTTATTCCCAACCCCTGTCACTGAATTGGCTAGATCTTCGATTCCATTTCTAAAATATTTGCAGAACCATTTTCGAGCTATGACTTGAGATACCTCTTGATACAGTAGTTTGTTTGAGGTCAGTTTCCCTTGAAATGAATGAGGAGATAAATTAGACCAAAAAACGACAACATAGCCTAATCAGTTCTCAGGGGTTCTTGAGGACCAGCTTTTAAACTCAATGCCAGATTGAACCAATGACATGCTGTCGACCTACCAGTTCTGTATGTGTGATGCTGCAGCCAGTTAGAATAGTCTATAGGGGGCAGTGCACCGCCTTTTCTTGCTACACCCTCTTCTCTCTCCTCCCAGTGCAGGACTTTAATCATTCTTTGGATACAACAATAGGAGAAACATTTATAGTCATATCCCGGTAATGAAAGAGGTGTCTCGTTGTCCTCTTTCATTTAACACATTGTCACAACCCAGAGCCCTAATCTCGCTCTCTGACGGACAGTTGCATCCTGGGAAAGAGGCGCATGTCATTGTTTGAGTGAGTCAAATCTGTTAAGCCCTTATTCTTCCGAGGGGTATTTGCATATTCGGAAGTATTCCTTTAGTGGCGGGCCAAATCCTCCTTATATGTGATGTGATGCATTTTTTTTGTATCATTTGTGAAGTATCTACATGCGCTATTAGCGCTGCATTATACCGCTGTATAATCTCAGAGATAAGATGGGTTCTCTAAAGTGTAGCATTACGCCGGGATGAAACACCGCAATTTCAAGCAGACTCAAAGGGGCTCAAATGTCAACGGAAATGTCAAGTGCTTTCGCAACGGCCGAATACCGGAATACCTTTTCTTTATCACCACCACCACCATCACTATTCCTCACTCGGCCTGGACTCTGTAATATGTGATAACACCAGCTCCCTCTGACACACCTGGCCTCCCCTCCCCCTCCCTCACGCCTCCTCTGATTTATCATCAGGATGGCTTTCCTAATTCCACAGCGAGACTCCGTCCGTTATCTACGCTTTGGCGTTCAGCGCGGCGAGGTACGTGGCCCAGTCTGGCATGGGCACCACCGCGGGTCTGTCTGTGTCGGCGTCAGGCGGTGCAGCCCCTCAGGTGTCCCTTCTGCGCATCGGGGCCTGGAACGGCCACGGTAACATTGTTTAGTTCGGGTGGTAACCTGGTAACTGATAGAATAGAGTAATGGAGGTATACTACTATGAAGACGTACTACTGCAACCCTACGAGTGAGCCTACCATCTGTCTATGTACCTATACATGTACAGTATGCATGTATACGCAACGTAGACTGTCATTCAGAACCGTACTCTTTGTACTGTACCATATTCATGAGACACAACCGTACCATCGGCTCGCTTCTCCCTCCTCTGGTTCATTCCAATGCCGTATCAGAGACGGAAGACATTTTCAGAGTCACTTTGCATCTTTTCTGTGGCTGTGTTTGTCTATTTGTTTTGTTCTTCCCTGCTGTGTATCTAAGCGTTGATTTCTGCCGGCGAGGGACACATGAAAAGAGCCATGGCACGAACAGAAAACAAGCCCTCAGAGACGGGGAGGATGAAATGAAAACACAAGGAAAGGAAACGAGGCCCAGGAATAAGCTGCGATTAAACCGCAAACAATCAAGCAGGCAGGGACGAGGAGTTGGAGAGAACAAAAACACAACAATGCAAGCAAATAAAACGGGCAAACATGGAACGCCGCGTGTTTATGGAAAGATCTTGGCGAGGACAAATTACACCAACTGCCGATTAACAGAGCGGCGTGCTTTGAAGAAAAAAAAGAGTAGGAAAAATGTGTTTTGTTGGAAATGGGAATCGTTTCTTTGACAAAGAGATGTCATTGGATATCATTGTAGGAAATGGACGCCTCTGTAAGTGTTATCATGCTGTAGCTGCACTAGAAAACAATACACCAACAATCCTGAACCTGTTTTCGCCCGCCATTGCTTTAAAGACCTGTAACATTTCAGCAAAACAAATATTATTGCGTCATCTGAAACTGTCAGCATTCTTTTGGCACTTGGGTCTTATTGGCCTCGAAGCTAATCTCTCTCTCTACGTCCTACAGTAGAGAGCTTGGTCAAAACTCTTCAAGTGGAACGGTGGTGGTGTTTCCATACAATTGACTGCGCTTCTGAAGTCCTGACACAAGGTCCCTTATGACAGATGAGGGCTTTTTAATGGTCTCCATGTGAACGCACTGGACTGGTTCCTCTTAATTAGTACTTTGTCTCTGGTTAGAAGTGACCTTTTCTTTTGCACTTTTACTCTGTTTCTGTCTCTCTCTCTCCTTGGTTATGTGTGGCTTTGCCCCTATACTATACTGTATAGTCAGCCATTTTGACAATGCCATTCCAGCAAGATGGCCCTTTCTGAATCGCTAATTCGTTCCAAAATTGGCCCCTTTGAATTCCTGGCCACTTTATGGCACAACCTTAAACCACAAACCCATCCAAAAAGCACAACCAGCAGTGTCCCCCTGTCATCCCGCTCTCTCTCCCAGGCGCTACCATGGTTTCTCTGGCATGTCTAGAGAGCGGCTGCAGCCATCGCCTCCTCCATTTGGAGAATCAGAGATGACCTTTCCATGAATAAAGTCAAAGAGGATTAAGGCAGAAGAAGCCTTCCCAACGTCGGGCGAGGGGACCGGCAGATGCAACCTCCTCTGAACGTGGCTAGAGTGTTGATGCCTTCGCCGCCTGAAGGCAACGCTTACGAGGGCTGTGTGTGTGTGTGTGTGTGTGTGTGTGTGTGTGTGTGTGTGTGTGTGTGTGTGTGTGTGTGTGTGTGTGTGTGTGTGTGTGTGTGTGTGTGTGTGTGTGTGTGTGTGTATTTAAATGTTGTGCAAAAAAAAAGACAGACCTGGCTCCAAGTGGGACGATAGGAGAAAAGAAAACAGTCAGAGAACATGTCTTCTTGAGTTGCCAAAAAAAAAAGTATATTTTCAAAACTCCTGCCAATCTTTTATTGAAGATATACATTGAATTATTGCGGCAATCATTAATCCGTTCAATTTGAGGCGATAGCATCGCAACCTAATATCCTTATCTGATTTATTGGCCACTCCTATCTAATCCATAGGTTACAAGATGTACGAACATGGGGTGTATTGCGTTAAGGAAAAGATCTGCCCATCACACACTCAGGATTATAGCAATTGTGCTTAGCCTACCTTTATTCACAGCTGAACTAGAGCCAGGATCAGGGCTGTGTATTGACACCCCTGCCTTTGATCAATCTGAACTGAATCTTATTTCTTCATTAGCATTAATGCATTTGGCGGATATTGATCTTTGATATCAGACAAACGAATGATAACTGATCCCCTTATATATGTTGATTCTTCCCCTCCATTGTCCTCAAATCACCACCTGCTCTCATTGGGTTGCTTTGTGTTGTTGGCCACACATCGCTTTGTACTGTGTGTGACGCAGTATACCTAAAAGCTTTGTCAAAACTGGTTTTGGATCAGTCCTGGATCTCAATCGCAACAGAAACCTTTTGGGGTCCACTATGGCAGTAGATAAAGTGGGCGCCTGTTCTGTTGTATTCATTTGGCAGAGTCCTCATTGCCTTAAACCGAGTCAGAAGCGCAGGCCTCCCCGGTGGAGTCAAAGGTCGGGCTGCTGCTAATCTGTGCAACATTAGGAGAGTAATCCTCGGGGTTGAAGCTTGACTGTTAACAGTTTTCTTCTTCCCTTTTGTCTTTGTGGTAAGTGATCTTGGAAGATTTTGAGGGATGCCCCTGGTCCACAGAGGTAGCATTAATCGTGGGAAAGAAATTCTTCCACTGCTACTACAGAATTGTGATTGTGGTTTCTTAGTTCTTTGTGTTGTGGTTTCCACTGCTATAGGCTACAGAATTTTTTTTATTTTTTAGTTTGGCAGATATTGACATCTTTTCACCTCTAAACCACCTCTCTGGACTCGGACTGATAAGAAAATGAAGTTCCACAAACCACTTGGACGAAGGAGTGGGGAGAAAGAATGATAAATATATAGATATATCCTCCTTTTTCCTCGACCTATACCAGCTAAACCACCTGCTACTCTACAAAGAGAAATTCCCAGGCTTAGGGAATGAAAGAGCCCTTCAACACAGTGGGTTTTGTCTCCTTGTGCAAATGGGGAGAAGCAGGGCATGTCAGATTGACGTGGCACTTCTTGTCATTCAACACAAGTTTTCGGCTTAATCCCCCTTCTGAATCCACTTCTTGACTTCAGTGTCCGTGGGTTTTATTTCTGCGGTCTTCATATTTCTAAACGTCTGTTTTCAGTAAACAGAAGTAGTGTAAGAAGTAGATACAGAAGAAAGGCAGCTTTCTGTTCTGTGTGTGTCAGGGTGTGTGTGTGTGTGTGTGTGTGCTTGCTTACACAGTTCCTGTGTTAAGTGCTTAAAAATCACCCACAATACCCACGCACATCGGTATAGGAACGCTTTACAAAGCCTTGTGTAATCTTCCTTTTTGGTGGGTCCTTAGTTTCATCTGCAGGGGATTACTGTACGGCTTTTTTTGGGGAATCTGCAAAAGAGGAGGGATGTACAAAATGGCGGAAAAAGGAAAACAAATTGTATCGTAATCTCTCAAGAGAAAAGGACGCTTGAGTGAGGGAGTCCCATTGACCCTCCATCTTTTTTCCCCCCTTCCTGAAAATCCCATAATCCTTCATGTTTGATGTCTCAAAGCTAATGGCGTTTATTAGGACGGCCCAAAAGGCGCTTTGTCCCCGGCATGGTTGCCGTTGAGGTTTTGAATGACATTGCGGAGAGAGAGCGGGTAACTTTAGCTTAATCTGGGCTTATCTGGCCCCGACGCACACACAGGTGTGTGGCCCTTAAGCCCAGGGGAGGCAGGCCTTCTTCTGCAACCCACCACCAAAGATCAATCCAGCTCCTCAGGCCAGAGACATCCAGAGGAACATACACACCGCACCTTTAACCCAAGACGCTTTATCCTCCTCGTGGATTGAAGTGCTCATTATCACATTTTAATTAAATTACGGCCAGTGTTCTTTCTCAATATCTCTTTCTCTCTCTGGTAAAGAAGACCCAGACCGAACTTAAACTTGCTTGAATCAGTTTTTGTCTTGTGAGTGAATGGAGAAGGCAGCTATACGGGGTTTGATTGTACCCTCCATAATGGTTTGGTTTCAGGCCTATACCTTTCCTTTAAAGCTTCTACTTCATGACATTGCAGTGGACGATGACTTTTGCCCTCTTTACATAAGGCTCCTTAAAGAAACGTCTTTGCCTGTGTGTGTCCATTACATTATACCAGGCATTGTCTTTGAGCTTTTGATGACCTCATTTGCTGTATGTGGTAAATTGGTCACAGCTAAAACTATTTCAGCACTAATTGTTTCATTTAAGATATCATATGTGCATCAAACTTGGATGCCGTTGCTGCTATGCACACTGTGTCCATTTGGAAAATGTAGGCCTATAACATACATCAACGTGGGGCCGAGGAGTGCTGACGCTCTTATTGGATTTGGAGGCCGCTCCTTCAATAAAAAAAATGAAATTCCCATAATTCAATAGCAGATATAAAGGCCACCGGCCCAGTGATCCATAAACACTACGGTGATGAGGTCATCTTCTCCAGCTTGCGTGTGGAGAGTATTAACTAATTAAATACAGCAGTGAAATAATAGTAGAATACATTCACAATTCAAATATGGCTTCAATAATGAACGATACATGTTATTTAAGTGCAATGATAGGAGCTGGCAAGCATTGTAATCAATGTGTTGTGTACAATTTTAAGAGAATAATCCTACATATCTGTAGTGTGTAAATCTTACCCACCAAAGCATTAAGGTGACTTAACTTTAGGTCATATGTTTTCTGTCAAGGATGTAACCTTCAGGGGTCGACTTTCAAACCCCTCCCATGCACATAGTAGAAGGGGTGGGATCCAAAGGAAGACGAACAGTAATATGTGTCAGACCATTTTCTCTTGAAACTCCTGCACCCCCTAAACTGGGGAGTTTAGGGTTCCTCGTCTGCCTTCCTTCAGCATTGCCATTGAGTTTGATTCCCGTATGGTCCAATATGATAGATTTACTGTATCCGGTCTATTGACTAATTAACTACAATTTAACATCCTCTTTTTGGTGGTTTCATTTTCCTCGAGGGCGACCTGTCCGCTTAGCCACTGTATGCTCCATATCAGTACCTTCTATTTAGATAGAAAACAGACGTTGAGAATAATGTCTAGATAATCCAGGAGTAGACTCAATCTGGCTCTGGGAAACTGACCCCATACGATACTTGTTCTATTGGACCTTTCTCTCATTTGTCTCCCTAGCCCCCAAATCACTTTCCCTCGCTGCCCCATCTCAGTAAATGATGAGTCGTCACTGGACAGGACGATAGCTGGACCGCCTCCATTCATTCTCTCTTGACATTTTGTCACCTCTAACATAATGACTTTGGGTGACCAACAGGGGGCATTAGCCAGCAGCTTTAAAATGGATGCTTTGATATCCCTAAGCTGTTGGTGTAAGCTTCTCATATCAGTGACAGAGGGAGATGAGCAGCATTTGCTGCTATTTATGATCAAGATTACATTTTGGTCAATTACCTCTCTCCTCCCCATCCTATCATTTATGTGCACTAGTATCCTATTGCTGATGTCGGTGTTTTGTGTGTGTGTGTGTGTGTGCGTGTGCAAGCCTATAGCGTGGCTATGTGCGTACGTGCGTGTGCATTTTTACGTGCATGTGCTTAGCTACACGTTTTCGTTTTGGGAAGCCAGAGCATAGTAGACGTTTGTATGGCATAACAAGATTACACTGCAGAATCCTGGCTCCCAGGGAAAGAGCGTCACGTCACCCTCGGCCTTTTTCTCTCGCCGTCTGTCTCTCTTTCACCGGGCTTAGACGCGCTGATCTCAGATACAACCATCCTCTAATCCAAGCCTTGATAAGGCTTCAAAGCAACATGCCATGAATAGCGTGTTTGACATTATCCGTGGAAATACGCTGGTTTGAACACATGACCCCCTCATTATGAGGACCCATATGTTCTCCTACGCCACATTATTCCACTGAAGTGTTAGCTCTTTAGACTAAGCACGCCTGCAGGGCGATACTCAGTGCTTATTACTGTTAGATGAATGTGAGGATCTTTTCAAGGTGTTAAAATGTCAGGGCCTTAATCAGAAATAACACATTGCGGTGACGTTAACCCAGGTTTCTGCAATATTCAAAATGACCATAGAAAAAGTGCTCTCCACATGGACTCTGAACAAACTACAATAGAGCACATACAGGACAGTATTCAATTCAATTGCGGCGGCAGGGTAGCCTAGTGGTTAGAGCGTTGGACTAGGAACCGGAAGGTTGCAAGGTCAAAACCCCCGAGCTGACAAGGTACAAATCTGTCGTTCTGCCCCTGAACAGGCAGTTAACCCACTGTTCCTAGGCCGTCATTGACAGTAAGAATTTGTTCTTAACCGACTTGCCTAGTTAAATAAGGGTAAATAATCACATTTTTGGGGCAATCATTGCTGGTAGGCATAGTAGGCGTGTAGTCTATTATCCTGTGGTCAAACTGCAACGTTACTCCATAAAAAAGGACTGGATGTTCAGTATGGTCCATGATGTTGAGACAGCCTGCACAAAGAACATCTGTCAGCCCCACTCTCCAGAGCAGGCCCTGGGCCCTCTGTGTATCAAGCAGTGAGGGGGTCTCCCCTGCCATGTGCTTGTCATGTGCCATGGTAATTGTGGCCCATTGTCCTCAACCGGACTCCTGCCTTTCCCTTTTGATGTGAATACACTAATTTCCTCTTTTTCTCTCCCCCCCCCCCCCCCCCCCCCCCCCCCCCCCCCCACCGCATCCCTCTCCATCCATATATGGCCCTAGTGTTTCTCCGAGCAGCCTTTGATAGTGGCGCAATAGCGTTAATTGTTTTGTACTTTTCTGCAGCCGGTCCTCGTAGGTGGGCTCAATAATCTATACGGACACCAAAGCCTAGACCCCCATGCAATGTCAGGACCCCCTGCTCGGAGAAAATAGGTAATTAGTGGACCGTTGTTTAAAATGACGGACGGGGACCCTATCTCCATTCTCGTCACTTTTTTTTGAAGGTATTGGACGTCTCGCGTCTTGTCGGCGGTCGTCGCAGCTGGAAAACAAAGTAGGAACTGTTTCCGCACGCCGCTGGTCCCAAGTAGCGCCTTTGATTTCGTAAATTGTCTCATTAAAGATGAGACTGGAATCACCGTGGAGACTTGGCCCGAGTGGGAATTTGCCCTCGGTGCTGAAGAGCTGTTAGCACATCGGAGCGGCAGATTCCCAAGGCTTTAGGCCTGGGCAATTAGGCCTGGGAGTCAGGGAGGCAAAGGCATGTGCAAGCAAGGGGAGGGAGGGAAGGGAGAGTCCAGGTGAGCCTCCTCCTCGTGATCACTGGCATGTTAGAATTAGTTTAATTGGGGCTCCGTTTGATTTTCACCGACGACAACCCTCCCCCCACACACACTCAGACGCACTCACACAGACAGACGCACCCAACTCCACCCCCGAACTTAATGGCAGAATGGTGACTTGTCAAAGTTGACAGCGACCTCGATGTCAGAGAGAGGGGAATGGGGAGAGGGGGGTAGTGAGAAGCCCTTTGAAGTGTGGCACCCACTCCTTTTGCCCCGCCTACTTTTGAGCACAGCATTTTCCTGTCTTTTTCTGGAAGAAACGTTTGAAAACAAATTGACACCTGGCCTTTGGGTCTTCTCCTCTGCTCCTCTGAGACCACGAGGTATTTTGCTAATGTCACCTGCAGCAGGTGACTTCAATGGGATTATCGCATTTCTCTTCTTGAGGACGTGATTAGACATGGTGTGGTTACCTGAACTTTTCCCCAGGTTGTCAAGACTTTACGTGAACTTTTAACTCTCTTCCAATGATGTGTTCATCCTGAGGTGTCTGCTTTGTTGAATTATCGCCAGTCCTTCAATAGTCCTAATTGGGACGGTTGGTTGTCATAAGGTAATGATAAAAAGAAGAGGGAGAAAGAACCCCAACTAATTTCCATCGGTGTGTCATGCTTTCTGGAAATGCACATTTAAACAGGCCAATTAGGGCCGGCAGACCTCCCCAGTCATCACACGCCGGTCGGTCCTCGGCACAAACAAACACACCAAGGACCCTATTATCCTCCTTCCATCTCAAAGGCAGTCGAGCAATGTCTCTCCTTAAGTAGTGCATTTTAAGAAGCTGTACTATCTAATATTCTGTCACTCTCACCCACTCATGTTTTTCTCAGCGTACTAGAGGCAGGTTTCGGCTTTGTGCTCTTCCACCACCCCCACCCTCCCTCCCCCTTCCCTCCTTCTTCTCTCTGTTGAGGAATCTGGCCTAAATGAAAGCACATAGTTGGTGCGGGGGACTCATCGGGGCCTGGGCATCGGGGTGTTTCGTGCCGCCCCGTCAGTTGATGTTCTTGAATTGGTTTGAAGGGAGATCAAAGGGTCCCTCCGATCGGAGAGCCTGCTGTCGGAGAGAGAGAGGCTGCTCCCTCGACCGAACCCGCGGGCTCTGCTGATCAAGCCGTCACATGTGCCTTCCGTTTCCCTCCGCCCTGGCAGGGAGCACCACTGCGGGGACGAACATGGGAACATTTTTTGTTTTTCACTTTTGACCTCTCCTGGTGTGTTGACGTCTGCTGAAGCGCGATGACGTCCGTTTTTCTTTTTCTTCACCCCACATTGCACCTCTTTGCGTTGTTTTGGGGGTTGTTGCCAAAGCTCATTTGGTACATTGTTGACTGAATTCGCTCTACTGCAGAGAGCACTGTTCATTTTCTTAATCATGTTTCTCAGATCTCTATGTTGAGGGACCCAGTCTTCCCTCGTGTGACATTACAAATCACATTCCCTCTGTAAAATGTTTGTTCTGTTCCTCATGAAGAGTGTGCATCATGAATGCACAACCACCCCTACCATTTGCCTCCATGTTGTCTACCCCCAGCCCCCTGTAACCCCTCCAGCCTCATCCCCCCCCCCCCCGCCGTCCCGCCGCCATATCATCGGCACACACACACGCCACATCATAATTAGGCCGTGTACCGAGTTCCCCGATAACATGTACAGTTTATTTCCCCGTCTTAATTCCTTATCAGATGCATTGATCGTGCCGCGCCTGCATTGATCTGGGGCCACTGTCTGGAGAGCAGCGATAAGCGGTGGCTCGTCTCCCTCTCCCCGCGCCTCACCCTCGGTGTTCACCGCGCCTCCGCGGGCCGGAGGGGGGAGCGGAGGCCCGGGATTAGCACCTTATTAGCTTCACAGGAGGCTTCGCATTTTTTTTAAAGCTGACACCTCGACAGCCGCGCCGAGGCTACGTTACCGATGGGGAAACATGCACACCGGCTCGACTCCATGACAATACGCGCTTCAAAAGGCTCAGAGGGATGAGAGGTTGGCTGTTTTTCATAGACGTTTTTTTTTTTTCCTCTTTAAAGATGTGCTGTATATTTACATAGAGTGACACTTCAATACGGACACAAACCTTTAGCAACTATTGTCATTCTACCTGTTCTTCACCGAAGGCAAAACATGTATTAGCAATTCAAATTCTAAATGCTTTAGATGTTGATCTCAGAGCGATATAACCATTTGCGCTTATTTTCGTTGTTGCAGGATTGTCGGTGGCACGGTCACACACAGCGACAAGAAGACTGCTTGGGTGAGTGTCATTTCAGACCTACTGTCCATGAAGTGCTTGTTTGCAATAAGCTTTGCTCTTGTTTGCCATTAGTCTTAGACCCGGTGAGAACAGGTGACGTGTATGTTTGCGTTGAAAGGAAGTGGTGATAAGTGAGAATTAATGCACAAGCACACTCCCCACACTATTTGTCACACACACACACACACACACACACACACCCTCTGTCTCTCTCACACACACACACTCATGCACCAACACAAATGCACAATCACTCCTATCTGATCAGCGAAAGATGAACTAGTGTCATTCAGGCCCCCACAAGACAGAGGGGTTTGTTGACGGTTGGGTTTCTCTCTGTCTATGCGTTGTAACCTGCCTTCGTTAAGCCCCAGCTAGGCCTTAAAATGCATCCGTTGCTCCCCGAGGGGAGGGTTGCACCACCAGAGCCTCTGGGCTAATGGCCATGAGCGGCCAGCCCATTAGGCCCCTGTTATTGGGACTCCCTCATTAGCATCTGGGCCCATTGTGTGGCCAAACAATGGCAACAAACAAAACATTAACATGGAAATGGGCGAAATGTACCTAATTAGTTTTCTGTGCTTGTATTGTTAAGCTCTAAAAAGATAGAGCTAAATTGCTTTGGATTTCAACGAGCTTCCAAAGCCCCCCTCCTCCGCTGTGGTTTCTGGAAAGTCACAGAGAAAGAGAATGGTGTGTGTCAATCTCCACTGGTCTATGACTATTGTAAGGACAATGTAGCAACATGTCATAAAAGGAAAGTACATTTAAAGAGTGATTTCTGCATAGTCCATTTCCTGGTTGTAAAAATTATAATGGTTCGCCTAATTTCAGTTTATATGACTTAACAAGAAAGTATAGTGCAGAGAATCATTGGGACCATCTAAACCGCAGTGAAATCTATTTTTCATAACCAAAAATATTGTATTTTCAGCTGTTTGAAACTGGTGTACAAAATCGAAAGTAAGCAAAAAAAAAAAAATGTAAGAACGGGAAGCCTATAAATAGTGCACATAAAACAGATATACCACTTCTTAGACTTGCTTTCAATGCAAATGACAGATCTATAAAACACATTTCTATGTGAATTTGCTTGGGTCGCCCAAAAAGTTACATATGGCAGCTTTAAGTGTTATATATGTGAACATATTTCTTATACATAGTATTGGCATGGCTATTAATCACATCACATCTAAATGTTAGGTCTTACTGGCAAGATGAATACAAGGACTGTCTTACCTATATAGTATAATGCTCCTGTGTATTATGTTCCTGAAGTGTTGTTTTTAGTGTGCATTCATTGGTCTGTGCTTTATACAATTGTGTTTGTCATTGTCTTTGTTCATGTGAAGTTCTTGGGATGTTCGAAGAAGATAACTTTCTGTCAGCAGTTGCTATTTTATGGAAGACCTTTATAAGAGTACGGTAAGTCAAGAGGGCCTTTCTCAACAGCAGTCCTTGTGCTGAATGAACAACCTTTTGGTTTGTGGAATGAATGACCTCCTTCCTCCCAAACGCACCCTGGGCATGTTTATTGAATTTCTTGTCGGCCATCTTTGTTTACATCGTTAAGGCAAAGTGGGAATCCCTGGGCTCACACAGAAAGGGATTAACGACACTTCGCCCATGACCAAACCAGACCGGTGGTACAGAAGAACGACCAATCTTCATAACCATGACCAGCCCTGTTTAGCATTCAGCTTGGAGACTTGGCCCGTTTCCCTGATCATGTTTTATTTTGACCATCTCGCTCTTGTTTAGTGTTGTTTTGACTGTCACTATCCGGGATAATATTCCCTCAGTACATCACAAAAAGGTGGCTGTAATGAGAGAGAGCAGAGAAAATGATTTCTCACTAGCTCTATTTTTGACGTTGTCTCTGGCCTCCTTCCCATTGAAATAGAGACGCATTGACTGACAGTATCAGCTTGTTAATTAGTCGTTATTGGTTGTCCTGAACAAGCTCTTTGACTGGGGAGCCCTTACCAGTGACCTTGGTAACCCCTGGCCATTCTACCTCAGACTCCAACACGGTGGATGGTCATCATTAACCGCTCGTCAATCACCGTTAACACACTGCTCTGCCAATCTGCCTGCCACTACACAGCCGGCATCCACACTCTGCTCTTTTTGTTAGCGCAGTCTGCTGTATGGGCCAGTTTTTTTAACCCGTTTTTACTCTTTGATTGGGCCAGTTTTGGACCAGTTTAAACTCTTAGATTGGGCCAGTTTTGGACCAGTTTAAACTCTTGGATTGGGACAGTTTTGGACCAGTTTAAACTCTTGGATTGGGCCAGTTTTGGACTACTACCAATCCTATATTTTCCGGATTGCTGACTGTCTGGACAACACCAAGGTAAGTCTAAAAAAAAAGGTACAACTTTATTTTAGTTTTACTATCCTTTTAAGTGTCTTGGATTGGACCAATTGGGACACGGCTTTCCTGTTATTATCACCTACTAGCCACCTGGATTATTCTATTGATTGTTCTGGAGCCTTTGCATCACTTTCCTGTGGATCCCAGCAGACCCAGCTGATGATGTCTTTAACTCTCCCTAACATCATACACGAATCCTGGACCCAGTCAACCCATTTTCCACCCAATCAACAGAGGATCATATCAGTATCATATGCATGGTCTTCATGATCCCCTCTGAATGATATTCAATACCTCCAATTGAAGACTGTGCATATCATTACAAGAGGCACCCCTGAGTGATATGATTCACGCCTGTTCCTGTGTAGACACTGGACGTTCTTAACCCCCTCAGATTGCTCCACTACTCTGTGGTGTTTGCATCATTAGGCCTCCAGAGGGCTTGGGGGAATTTAAACAAATACCATTTGTTTGAGTGGCCTCTGGCACCCGAGCGCTTGAGCCAGAGGTTTATCTCCTATGCCGATGAGCAACTGACTGCCGGGGAAGGTTGCAGTGTATATTATGGTTTTAGATTAAAGAGCAGCAAAGCTCAGGAACAAGGCCTAATCCCACTCCTCGGTGCAGCTCACGGAGCAGTCGTGTTGACCGTGACCTTTTTGGAAAGGGACGATTTGGTTGAAGATGCCCCCAGGATTGTGTGTGGGGGACAGGCTGCCAGTTAATTGATTTTAAATGTAGAATATTTTTTTTTTGCTGTCAAATCCCAGCAGGCTGAAGATCGAAGTCTTCCTCTCGCTCTCTCTGTCTCTCTCTGTCTCTCTCTTTGTGCTCTAAATAAGGACAAAGCTCTTTTTGTTGCCGTTTTTTGTCACCATGTTGATGGTGTTATATTTAGATGTACTGTAGTTCCCTTTCCCCCGAGATACACAGCCCGATTCTATGCAAAGTCTTAGGGCCTTGAATGTTTCTTTGTGGGGTTTTAGGGCTAAAGGAGGAGGATAAACAGCTTCCCTGTCCCCAGGAGGAATGGGTATCCCCATGCCCCTGGAGGCAAGAGAATGGGGCTTGGGGAGAACCCTCCTCCGCCCTCCATTGGTGATTGTTCCTATGCTAAGGGCCACTGCTGTTGTTATGTTGTAGGTTGCATAGGGCCTGATAACTGCCTGTGTCACACTGCAGCTCGCCTCATTAGTCACGCACCCTAGCCCCAGCGTGATTTACTATCAAAACACATTGGTGTGTGTGTGTGTGTCTGTGTGAGAGTTATTAATGTTCATCGTTAAAATGAAACAATTGCAGCTGCTTTAAATGTGGTTTATTGTGTTAAGAAAACATAGTAGAACAATTGTAATTGATTCAGTTCAACTACCGAATTTACATGACAGTGTTCAATTTTGTGAAGATACATCATTGAAATCATTACAGCCAATGCTATGCCAGATCCTAGGAGCCATCCTTAGTATCTCCTCGGGGAGATACAGCAAGGTTAGGGAATTTCCCTACCTGCCCCAGTGAAGTGGCACAGGGTTAATAGGTGTTCAACCCTCCCATTATCCAGGAGCGTTTGTGAATTACCAGCCGAGTGATGTTTACCATTGATATCATATATATGCTAATTTCGCCACTTAATTAGTGGGGAGGGGCCGGCGGGCGGGGCAGCAGGAGGAGTGAGGGAGGGGGCGATCATGTGTAAAATTGATTTGTGAGGGGTGATATTTGATAGACCGCAGGGGAGTGGAGGCTCTTTGGAGAGAGAGCAGGCAGGGGGTGCTGCCATGGGGAGTGGGCTCAGAACAGAGACTCATCATAGAAGAAAGTCAGACTTTTATTTAGGTCTTTCCTCCATCCATGACTGTTGAGGTGTAGTTTGGCAGAAACAAAGTTGTGTATCACAGTTAAACCTATTTTTCTGCCTGCATGAATATGATATAAAAAAAAGATGACGGTATGAGGTTTTTGATTCAGGGCTAAGTTGAGTGATTTAACATTCTACTTTACATAATTAAGTAGGTTTTTGCACAATTGCCCTTTAAGGGTATTGTGGCTGCTTTTGTTGTCCTCCATATTAAATAGTAATTGGTAATAGTTCAATTTCCTAATCGTTGGTTGGGGAATTCCCTCTCTAACTACCGTTAATTACAGTAGTGCCTTAACGATGCTCACCAGAGAGCTCAGAGCAGCCAGCATATTTAATTAACTTGTTAGTCTTTCATCAGGGGTTACTGGAAAATAGCACTGGGAAATAATACTATTAGAGGTATTCATAATTGTGATAACAAAACAATAGTTGAATTTGCTAAATGCCAGATTTGGGGGATTGTATTTTTACTACAGAAACACACACACACACAAACACACACACACACACACACACACACACACACACACACACACACACACACACACACACACACACACACACACACACACACACACACACACACACACACACACACACACACAGCAAACCTTTCATGGTAGACGGACATGTCCTAACCTCTATATGCAATAAAATAAAAACACTTATATTAATAAAATTTTACACAGGCCCTCAACTTAAAAGTTTCCTAGATGACTCTCAGGTTTTTACTTTCTATCCTTATTTATTTAAATTCTGTTTGTTTTTTGCATTCGTTCTCACAATTTAAACTGTGAATATTATGTAAAATAACAACTACATGAGAAAAAATACATATATTGAGCACGAATATGTTTTGCTTTGATAAGTTGAAAATGCACTTCTTGTGCCAGCCGGCGTGCTCATTGTCAAGTCCCTGGTTTTAGCCAAAGGTTTAAGCCGCCGTACGTGAGACGCATGGCTAAATGTCTGCTGGCTCTGAAACAAACAGCCCGCACCCAGCTTTAAGTATATTATCAGCCAAGTTCCTTTAGGAACGTATTGCTAAAGAAGCTTACCATTTAATTAATGTAAGTTCGGCACAGATTACACCCAGGCCAGTCTTGTAAGCGGAGGCTAGTCTTATTGACCTCCTATGCAAGAGCTTAAAGACACAAGAATGGCATTTTTACTGAACTTTAATGGGATAACTAGTATAATCTATCCGAAGTAAGGGAGGAATAAAGTGTTTTAAACATAATACCCTTCCAAGTTGTGAGTGGAAGAAGGTCTGTGATGTGAAGTGCAGGGCTGACATAGCTACTTGTTTATTTGGGCATTAACTAGATATTTGACATATTTTTGCCTGCCTGGGATTTTCAGTTGATTTGTTTTGTATTCATTTATCTGTGTCACCATTTTGTTTTTAAATAATGCTGACATTGTTGGGGGGAGCTTTTTTGGAATTCTTTTTTTTTCGATATTTAAAAACTCCTTAATTAACAGGCAAAGTTGGAGATGAAATTACAGAATGTTTATAGATGCTCATTTTGTCTAATGATTTGATAATGTTTTGTTAGAAGGAGATACCAATATCGAATTGTGAATTTATTAAAATTAGAAGGGAAAATCATACAGACAGACAACATAAGAGATGAACATATAGACGTGTTAATAGAACTGTAGAAGTTTGAAGAAGTATGTTTTATATTCACTGGAATGACATTTAGTAAGATTAATAGGGTTTGGTATTTTTGGTATTACTTCAGCATTGTTTGGCGGACACACAAACTCCACAAACGCCAGCATTTCACACGGAATGCAATACGCAAATTATATAATCTAGAACGAAAGCCGTTTTATTTGTTTATTTGCAAATTCTCCACCCATCCCCCCCTCCCCACCCATCCATCCTCCCGAACCCATTTTACCACAGATGTTGCTGTGATTTTTTTCACTCTTCTTTTTTTAGTTTCGATGTCACCCTTTTCAAACATTCTTTAACAGTGGGATAAAGGGATGGGGGATAGAGAAGATTAGGCAACGGGATCCTCCAGGCATTGTCTGAAAATCTGCAGATAAAAAGCATTGGTTTGGTGGAATGGGAGGGGAGCTGGAGGGGGTGGGACTGGGACTGGGAGGGATCCGTAGCGTACGGGGGCAGGTGGTGGTGGGGGCGGGTATTTTGGGGGTGCTTAGAAGCGATAGAGCCAACTGAGAAAAATTATATTGATATTTTGATATAGCAAGCCAACCAACCCTTATCATAAGGACCTTGCATTGCATGTGAGGCTTTCTTCAGCTGCTGAATATTGATGTCAGCAATAAGCTGGTGGAATTTTGGCATGGTAACAGCACATTGCCAAAAATAGGACAGTGATTGGAGCTCATTGTATCATCTTAATGGAACTATTGTGACAGGATTCTTCATCTTTTAATCTTGCAGCATCTTCTTCAGAATTGACCATATTGTCATAGATAGGAATTTCATACTAGGGTTTTCAATGTCTATCAAATCTGTTTGGCAAAGGATCACTGTTAACAACAATCCAGAGCATTTTGTTCAAGTCTCCAATGTTTTATATAAAAAGCAGGCTAACATTCCCCCCCATAGTATTGATGTGCTTTATGAACAGTCCATGTGTATTGACGAACCCATTAGCACCCTCATTTTAATCAATTGAAAGGTGATACTGTTTTCCTAATCTTGATAGTCCGTTCATTGAATCCACATTTGTTTCCTCAGTGTTTTTTGGGAGAAGGATTACACATTCTGCCACATCTAAAGTAGAAGAAGCCAAAGCATAGTGTATCATTAGGTGAGGACAGGGTAACTTTGCCAAATTGATCATCATTTTGTTTACAAATTATGTATTTGACAGTGTAATTGAATTTGATTTATGTGGTCCATCAAGGGATCCATTGACATGTAAACTGATCAAGACGCTCATATCAGTTAATGGTCAATGACTGGGAGCCTGCTAATGATGCCCCTTCATTGACTTGCTAAACTAGCCATTCCATTCCTTAAGTAGTTGTTATTTCCTTTAGCCTAGAGTGGATTTTGACTGATAGACATCCAGACTCCAGGAATTGTAATGCAATTGATCGTTTTCTTGTAAACATATTCACATCTTTGTTTTGCAAGGCTATTCTTGGTGAGCAGGCCAAATGTTAAACTATATTTATTACTTAAATTTAACAGTTAACATTCAAGTTATTTATTTTAGGTGTTGCCCCCCCCCCCCCCTCCCCTCCCCCCCTCTCCCCATTTGATAAGTATAGCACCAGGTACCTTGCCTTTCGAGCCAGGCCCATGTTGGTGCAACAAGCAGCTAATACCAGTTAAACCAGCACATTACATAAGAGATAAGGTAATAGGGAAGGAAATTACCCTCTTGTATTTTGGGAAGAGCTTTTGCCTTCCCCTAGCTATCTCTAAACAATTCAAGGAGATGGAAAAAGGAAAAAAAAACTCCCTGTTGGAATTCTTCCTCCAGATGCTTTGCCGTAGACTAATGGTGTTAGCGCAGCCATTAGCACGGCAGATTCATTCATTAAGCTAATGTGAGGCTAACCCTGTCGGCCCTGCTGAAACGCGTGCAATATGACACTGCTCAAATTTGTTCTAACACATGCCCTGGGGAGCCAAACAGCCTGGTGCTAATGGGGGAGGCGGAGCCAATTATGCTAATTAAATCGGTACTGTCAACAGACTGTAGTAGAACTGACTGACTAGCTATCTCTTCTTTCCACCTCTCTGCTTGCTTGCACTCTCGCTCTATCGCTCTTTTCCTTAATGTCTTTTCACCTCTGTTTTCGCTCCTCTTTTCATGTCTTCTTCTTCCTCCTCTCGTTCACTTCTCTCTTTCTCCTCCACTCGTTTCCAACTCTCTCTTTTCCCCACTCTTTTTCTCTCTGTGCATCTGTAGTGCGATGGGAAGTGTATGGCTTGTGCTAGGAGAGCGATAAGGCCTGTTTGTTTGGGTGTGGGGATGGGTGGTCTGAGTCTTATTTACCTGCAGGGTGAAGAGGCTTTTACATTCAGGTCTCTGCAGGCCTATCTTTACATTGTGTTCCCTGCCGTTCTGTCAGCACTCATCTGGAGCACTGTTGAATTAATAGTCTGCAGCCTCACACCAAGGGCCCTACACAACATATGGCCACCGTCCCCAATACACTCTCCCATGGACCCTCTCACAAGCCACGGCCAGATGAGCATCAGTAGAACCACCTTTCTGAGGAATACGTGTGAGCTAAACTCAAATTTGTTGTAGTAGTAGAATTGCTTTGAAGAGGTATTTGTTTGCTAGAAATTGACAAAAGTAGTGTATAGTCATTAGCCAGTTGTGATCAGAGGCTTATAGACAGAGTTGCATTAAGTCTACTTGATCACTATTGGTGTCAATCTAGCCAACGTTTCCAAACTCTTGCTGCATCTGGTTGGCTGAGGCAGAGGGAGGCCTAATCTGGTGGCTGGCCGGGCCTAGATATGTCACGCAGGTGCTGCTTCTTCCCCCCCGGAGCCCAACATTCTTCCATAGTCATGTGTGTCTGGGCAAACCACGCATACGAGGAGCGTCGTCCCACCGCTGACTAATCAGTGCCCCGGCAACATGCATTGTTGCTCTATGCAAATCCATTGGAATAGGGGTGGGGGGGGGGGGGTCCGAGCTCAGGCAACAGAGTTGGATAGAAAACTGAGGCCAGCCAATAAATGAAAGTTTGCCTTAAATCCGTGGGATAATAGAAGCAGGGTTGGGGCCGAGCCTCGAAGCCGAGATAAACAGAGGGATTACTCCTCGGTTTTGCATCACTCGCTCTCCTCTGGGTGGCCCTTAACCGTCAAGAAAGCAGAGGGGGAGAGAGGGAGAAAGAAAGAAGAAGAAGAAACGTTTAACGCATGGACATTCACACAGCACATGGGGGAAAGGAGTGAGCCTAATTCCATCAAAGACTGAGAAATTAGCAATTAATTTATTCGAGCCTCCTCCCTTCCCCCCACCCTCCCTCTATTTTAGGCCCAATTGTTGGTCAGTTCTGCGACATCTGGTCCTGAGCAGTCCGTGTAGCTGACGACTGATGGCCTCTCCACTAAAGTAGCAGACAGAGAAATCGCCCCTTTTTCATTCATTTCTTTCCCCCTCGGAGATTAGTTAGGAACGAGGAAAGTAATCATTAAAAATGTTGCTCTTTTTCCAGGCCATGCATAACCACAGGCGGCGACTTTATTTGCAATTGTAATTTAAAGAATAATTAAAATAAGTTAAATGATTCTGTAAATGTAGAACAACTTGAGTCTTTGTGCTCAAGGGTGCATGAACCTCCCTCCTATGGCTGGTTGCTCTGATAAACTCGCTAATGAAAGGATGTTGCTCGACACTAATGACAATTTTTAAGTGTTTTTGGATTTGCCTCATCCCTCCGTCCTCCGTGCACTTTCTCTCTGATGGTGGTGGTGGCATGCCTTTTGTAATGGTGTTCAGGGGACAGCAGTTCTAATGCTGGGAATCCTATTTATTTGATTTGCTGTAAACATTGATGAAACATTATTGTAATAATCATTCAGAAATGTTAGCCTTTAAAGGCCCAAAAAATCGTTAACTTCTGAGAACATAGATTGTGTATTACAGATAAAGATAGGAAAGGGAATGAACCCTGTATTGATGCATGTCATGTCTGGTGACTTTAAAGCCTTTTTTTTTATTTTCACCTGGAGCTAATGCTGCTCAATCAAATGCAGATTGTCAAGGGGAGAGGAGATGGCCTGCATAACGATACCAGAACGTTTTTTTTTAATTCAGTGTTTGAGATATGGGCTTTTGAGCAGCAGCAGATTATAGCTCCCTCCCAGCTCTTGTGGAAATGAGCTGTTGACATTCTTTGGGGTCATTGTCCAAGATAGCTGGGCCAACCACCAGGATTTAGTAGATAAACCCTTCCACTGAGACCTTTATCCATTTCACATTTCACCACAACTTGAAAAGGTTAACAAAATGATGCTTGGCAATGTACACCTCCATCGTCCTATCTCCCTCACAAATATTGACGTCAATATGCTGTCTGCGTTAAATAAATAAGAGTTCTGTCAAGCTATTCGAAGGTAAGTTTATATATTTGCACGGGTAGGCCTATGTTAACACGGCTTCTCACATTTATCTTGCTTTGCCTGCAAACCTGCCTCGTATTTTGTCTGATATTGGACCCTTTGGAATAGACCTTCGGCCATGCTTGTCCATCTTGCACCGTTGGCAATTTTGACTGATCTTGGCTTCTCTTTATGATACACATAAGGCTATAGGACCATATATCGCAAAATGGTGTGAAGAGGAGCCACAAGCATTCACTGAAAGGGACTTCTTTAATAATTTGGAAACAAAACCCAAGGAATTTCTCATTAAGAACGCAGTCAAAGTACAGGAAGGCGATGATGTTATTGTTTTTTTCCCATGATCCTTTTGGCAACCTCGGGTCTTAGGAAAACAACCCAGACGACATGACAAAAAAAGAACTTGAAAGGACACAAAAGCACAATGAGGGACGAAGGCAAGGCGCACCACTGGCGGCTGTCTCGGACCCAGCGGAGGAGTAGGCCTCGCCATACAGCCCCGGCCACTCCAATTCTGAGCCGATGCTAATGAGGCCGCTCTGATCCCTCCGGCGCTTCCCATGTTTTCAACACCTTCAAGGACCACATGGCGCTAGCAGCATAAAGACAACTAAATGAGAAATCGGAACATTTTTTTGTGGAGCCGGGACTCTCGGTGGCGGCTTGCTTTTCAGGCTCGGACTGTTCATTGAATATTCCCTCCATGAAAAGAAAAGATAAGAAAGAGGTGCAACAGGGGGTAAGGATGACTAAACTTCTACAAAAAATGGACATATTTGCCGATAATCGATTTATGGGTGCACAAGGCACTGGAGCCACTGATGAAGAAAGAAGAAATTATCCTGAGATTTGAAATCGGAAAGAAAGAAAGAGAAAGAAAGAAAGAAAAGGGAGAAGATGGTCAAATTTTGGCGGGTGTTTCTCACAAGCACCATAATGAGATCACTAACATCTTGAGTCGGCCTCAGCTATAGTGGGCCAAACAACAGCCTGGCAGATGAAAGGTGAATGGGCCCTAGGTTCCCGCTGGCTGTTTTAGACCCCCTTTAATAGCACTGAGCCCTATGAAAGGCTCCTGGGCAGTAGCTCATATTAGCGCCCAGGCACACTGGTTAATAGGATGATGCCTTTTGGCTTTTGTCATGAGATTATTAAGGGTTCTGTTGTCACCGGTGCCTGTTGAGCACAAGCCCCTAGAATCGTCTCCCTGCGCTCATTGTCTGGTTTATGTGATAAAAGGGGTCTTTTGATGAGACACCTCTCAGGGCTCTATCAGGTGAGCTCTGCTCAGGGGTCTCCCATCTACTACACCCTCAGGAAAATCTCAAGTGCTCGGTTCCCCACTAAAGACCCTTGAATCTGTCATCATCTTCGACAAAGCCAAAAGCTACAGAAGGTAGGTAGAGGCCGGAGGAAAAGGGAAATGAATAAAGCGATCTCTCTCGGTCGTAGAAAAATGAAAAATGTTTGAATGAATGAATTCATTTACCCTCTTTCCCTTTTCCTATGTAGTATACTAGGGCTATACAAACTGAAGGAGAGAGGTATAGAATGTTGAACTAAATTGAATCTGGTCTAACAACTTTACATTGTAGTACATCATTTGAAACAGTGAAAGGTTTTAGTAAAGAGGAAAATCCCCTCCTGTGTGTGTGTGTGTGTGTGTGTGTTTGCGTGCGCGCGCGCGCGTGTGTGTGTGTGTGTGTGTGTGTGTGTGTGTGTGTGTGTGTGTGTGTGTGTGTGTGTGTGTGTGTGTGTGTGTGTGTGTGTGTGTGAGTATGCCTAAATGTATGTACAGTGAGGGAAAAAAGTATTTGATCCCCTGCTGATTTTGTACGTTTGCCCACTGACAAAGAAATGATCAGTCTATAACTTTAACTAGCTTCATGAGGAATGCTTTTCCAACAGTCTTGAAGATGTTCCCACATATGCTGAGCACTTGCTGGCTGCTTTTCCTTCACTCTGCGGTCCAACTCATCCTAAACCATTTCAGTTTGGTTGACGTCAGGTGATTGTGGAGGCTAGGTCATCTGATGTAGCACTCCATCACTCTCCTTCTTGGTCAAATAGCCCTTGCACAGCCTGGAGGTTTGTTCGGTCATTGTCCTGTTGAAAAACAAATGATAGTCCCACTAAGCGCAAACCAGATGGGATGGCGTATCGCTACAGAATTCTGTGGTAGCCATGCTGGTTAAGTGTGCCTTGAATTCTAAATAAATAATTATAAATAAATCACTGACAGTGTCACCAGCAAAGCGCCCCCACACCATCACAACTCCTCCTCCATGCTTCACGGTGGGAACCACACATGCGGAGATTATCCGTTCACCTACTCTGTCTCACAAAGATACGGCGGTTGGAACCAAAAATCTCTCATTTGGACACCAAAAATCCCAAATTTGGACTCATCAGACCAAAGGACAGATTTCCACCGGTCTAATGTCCATTGCTTGCGTTTCCTGGACAAAACAGTGTTTTAGAAATGTTTTATTACAAATAAATGTATCTCAAATAAAAAACTGAATTAACTTATTTACATAAGTATTCAGACCCTTTGTTATGAGACTCGTAATTGAGCTCAGTTGCATCCTGTTTCCATTGATCATTCTTGAGATGTTTCTACAACTTGATTGGAGTCTACCTGTGGTAAATTCAATTGATTGGGCATGATTTGGAAAGGTACACACCTGTCTATATAAGGTCCCACAGTTGACAGTGCATGTCAGAGCAAAAACCAAGCAATGAGTTCAAAGGAATTGTCCGTAGAGCTCCGAGACAGGATTGTGGTGAGGCACAGATCTGTCTGCAGTATTGAAGGTCTCCAAGAACACAGTGGCCTCCATCATTCTTAAATGGAAGATGTTTGGAACCACCAAGACTCTTCCTAGAGCTGGCCGACCAGCCAAACTGAGCAATCGGGGGAGAAGTGCCTTGGTCAGGGAGGTGACCAAGAACCCGATGGTCACTCTGACAAAGCTCCAGAGTTCCTCTGTGGCGATGGGAGAACCTTGCAGAAGGACAACCATCTCTGCAGCACTCCACCAATCAAGCCTTTATGGTAGAGTGGCCAGACAGAAGCCACTCATCATTAAAAGGCACATGACAGCCCGCTTGGAGTTTGCCAAAAGGCACCTAAAGACTCTCAGACCATGAGAAACAAGATTCTCTGGTCTGATGAAACCAAGGTTGAACTCTTTGGCCTGAATGCCAAGCGTCACGTCTGGAGGAAACCTGCCACCATCCCTACATGGAAGCATCATGCTGTGGGGATGTTTTTTAGCGGCAGTGACTAGGAGACTAGTCGGGATCGAGAGAAAGCTGAATGGAGCAAAGTCCAAAGAGATGCTTGATGAAAACCTGCTCCAGAGCACTCAGGACCTCAGACTGGGGCGAAGGTTCACCTTCCAACAAGACAACAACCCTAAGCACACAGCCAAGACAACGCAGGAGTGGCTTCGGGGCAAGTCTCTCAATGTCCTTGAGTGGCCCAGCCATAGCCCGACTTGAACCCGATCGAACATCTCTGGAGAGACCTGAAAATAGCTGTGCAGTGATGCTCCCCATCAAACCTGACAGAGCTTGAGAGGATCTGTAGAGAAGAATGGGTGAAACTCGCCAAATACAGGTGTGCCAACCTTGTAGCATCATACCCAAGAAGACTCAAGGCTGTAATCGCTGCCAAAGGTGCTTCAACAAAGTACTGAGTAAAGGGTCTGAATACTTATGTAAATGTGATTTTATTTTTAATACCTTTGAAAAAACGTCTAAAAACCTTTTTTTTGTCATTATAGGGTTTTTTGTGTCGATTGAAGAGGGGAAAAAACAATGTAATACATTTTAGAATAAGGCTGTAACGTAACAAAATGTGGAAAAAGTCAAGGGGTCTAAATACTTTCCGAATTCACTGTATATATACATAACTTTTTAAAATATATTTCCTTTATTATTTTCCACTACCCCTACCACCCCTCCCCTATTTGGAGTAAACTAATGAACAACAACACTTAGGCTTTTACTTCCAGCTTATACACACTATATACCTTTTACGGACATAATCTATTTGACAATAGTTCTATTTTGTTTGTTTTTAGTCATGTCCTTCCTCTACCCTCAACCTCTCCCATGTATTTCTGATGTCCATCCACTTTCTATTTGCAATATATTTTCAACTGTGCTGTGATGCTTCACAAAAGTTCTGATCCTTTCTATTCTCATAGTTTCTACAAAATTAAAGATAAACATTTTGTATTAGTGATGCACCGATATCACATTTTTGGCCGATACCGATATCCGATATTTTCCTTGCCAAAACCCCGATACCGATACGATAACCGATATAAAAAAATGTAGCATCCTTTTAAGCATTCTAGTACAGTTAAATAGTTAACACACATACACGGACGCAGCGGTCTAAGGCACTGCGTCTCCGTGCAAGAGGCGTCACTACAGTCCCTGTTTCGAATCCAGGCTGTATAACATCCATTGGGAGTCCCATAGGGCGGCGCACAATTGGTCCAGCGTCGTCCGGGTTTGGCCGGGGTAGGCCGTCATTGTAAATAAGAATTTGTTCTTAACTGACTTGCCTAGTTAAATAAAGGTTACACACACACACACACACACACACCACACTGACCAAAAAAGTATTTTGTTGGCATTTACGTATGTCCCCATTGCCAGTAAAACAATCAAAACATATTTATTTCACTTACTTGCTGTGCTGTTTCGTTGTTCATTTGTTCTGTCTTTCATTCTCAATCAGGATTTCTATGGAACGCCGTTTGGGTCTGTCAAAAAAGATACATGTCAAATAACACTATTTGATGTGTCAAATAAGCTTGTTGACCAATCAGGATCTGAATATGACTGTCACATAATTATTTTACGCGTTCATAAATGTTTTACATAGTTATTACGCATTGATTACACTATCACTCGTATTTCATATGTCACAACGATTCATTGATATGTATGCTATGATGCTGGTAAAGTTGTCTCGCGCACCTACAGTGCTGGTCACTTAAAAAAAGCTAGCTAGCTAGCTCATGGACGCAAACAATGTTCTTCCCCAAAAACATAGCTAGCTAGCTAACTAACTCTATAGCTAGGTTTCATCACCTTAAATAACCCTAATTTATAAGACAGTTCTTATTTGATTAATGGTGGTTGGACCCATTTATGTGGAGCTAGCCACAATAAGGATTAGCCACAATAGTGGACTTTGTGGTTCGCCTTCAAAATAACATGTCATTGACAGTGATACACATAATACACATAATAGAATGATGCCATAATTTAATAGATCATGCTAAACGAGGTTGGAATGTTGTTATATAAAATTAACAAAAGACAATAATTTGTTAATTTGACAAAAATCTGTTGAAATCACACTGGATGTATTATACTTTAGAATTGCATTGGGGGCATACTTATTTCACTGTACAGCCTTACCTATCAAATCAAACTTTATTTGTCACATGCGCCGAATACAACAAGTGTAGACTTTACTGTGGAATGCTTACTTACAAGCCCTTAACCAACAGTGCAGTTCAAGAAGAGTTAAGAAAACATTTACCAAGTAGACTAAAATAAAAAGTAAGACAATAAGAATAACAATAACGAAGCTATATACAGGGGGAGCCGGTACCGAGTCAGTGTGCGGGGGTACAGGCTAGTAGAGGTAATCTGTACATGTAGGTGGGGGTGAAGTGACTATGCATAGATAATAAACAGCGAGTAGCAGCAGTGTACAAAAGGGAGGGGTGTAAATGTAAATTGTCCGGTGGCGATTTGATTAATTATTCAGCAGTCTTATGGCTTCAGGGTAGAAGCTGTTGAGGATCCTTTTGGTCCGAGACTTGGCGCTCCGGTATCGCTTGCCGTGCAGTAGCAGAGAAAACAGTCTATAATTTGGGTGACTGGAGTCTCTGATGATTTTATGGGCTTTCCTCTGACACCTCCTATTATATAGGTCCTGGGTGGCAGGAAGCTTGGCCCCAGTGATGTACTGGGCCGTTCGCACTACCCTCTGTAGTGCCTTACGGTCAGATACCGATCAGTTGCCATACCAGGCGGTGATGTAACCGGTCAGGATGCTCTCGATGGTGCAGCTGTAGAACCTTTTAAGGATCTGGGGACCCATGCCAAATCTATGGATTGTGGATCATTGACATGAGGTATCAGTCTACCCAGTGACACCCAGAGAGCATTCACATCGTAGCTCTTTTTGCGGGACTCTGAAACAACTGTGAATTGAGCCACATTTATTGTCAAACTATGTGTACTGAACACTATTCCCAAGGAAAAACAATGGATGTTTTGGAGTCTGATAACTCTGAGTAGGACGTTGGGAAAAAATATATTGGGTATTGAGTAAACTGTTACCCATTTCATTGATCCCCAATCCTTAGGTAAATTTGCACAGTGTAATATGAATGTCAATACACACAATAGGCTGACTGGGAGGTGATTTCACACAGTCACGGTCCAGTGATAAGAGCTACAACACACAGTTGTGTTCTGTGGGTGTCACCGAGTAGACTGATACCCCATTTCATTGCTTCACATTCCAACCTTGTTTAACTTTATCTAGTCTAAATATGGCATGATTCCACCAATTGTAACCTTCTGCATCACTTTCAAAGAGGTACTTTTATGTTGAAGGCAAACCGCAAACGCCACTATTGTGCCTAATCCTTATTGTGGCTAGCTTCACAACACATAACCCGGTCGGGTCGAGCCTCACTAGCCAGAAGAAGCTAGCTGGCTGCTTATAATGTTAGCTTTGGGCAACAGGTTTAAGTAGCTGGCTAGCTATTTATTTTCTTGAACTGAAGTTACATTTCAATAGGCAAACAACAAGTGGCTACTTAGCTAATGCTTACTCACAAGGATTCCTAAATAATTTCTAAGAATAGTGAAAATGACTGAAGTTTCTACTGGTCATTGTTTTCAGGCTGGTTGTATTGTTGCTTTCTAGGTACCAAGCTAAAGCTAGCTAGCTACCTCAGAAGTTGCGGTCGAACAAATAATGCTTTATTACCAACGCGGTATTGTAAACACATCGTTCATGGCCGGTGTTTGCTTGTTTGTAGACTTTTTTGTACATATTTGACAGTGCTACTGATAGTAGTGGTGGCACTTGGCTTGCACGTGCAAATTCACACTGAAATGTTCTTATTCTTTCAAATGACTACTCGACTTGTTGACTGCTCAGTCCACACAGCAGACATTGTGGTCTAGGTTAGGAATGCTGTGTTGCACATGTAGCGCAACATTTTACGTGGCGTCTTTTCGTCCTGTACCTACATTATATAAGTATGCACATCAGCTTTGACATCAGTTTTTCACATCGGCGTTAAACTAGACATTGGGCCGATGCCGATGTTGCCATTTTTAGCTAATATCGGCCAATTCCGATATGTTAACCAATATAACGTGCATCCCCATTTTGTATTGTAAAATATTTCCTCAAGCTCTGTCATGTTGGTTGTTGATCATTTCTAGACAGCCATTTTCGAGTCTTGCATAGATTTTCAAGATGATTTAAGTCAAAACTGTAACTATGTCACTCAACATTCAATGTTGTCTTGGTAAGCAACTCCAGTGTAAATTTAGCCTTGTGTTTTAGGTTATTGTCCTGCTGGATGGTGAATTTCTCTCCTAGTGTCTGTTGGAAAGCAGACTGAACCATGTTTCCCTCAAGGATCTTGCTTGTGATTAGCTTTATTCCATTTATTTTTATCCTGGAAAGCTCCCTAGTCCTTGCCGATGTCAAGCATACCCATAACATGATGCAGCCACCTCCATGCTTAAAAATATGAAGAGTGGTACTCAGTGATGTGTTGTGTTGGATTTGCCCCAAACATAACACTTTGTATAACGATAATTTCTTTGCCAAGTTTTTTGCAGTTTTACTTTAGTGATATATTGCAAACAGGATGCATGTTATGGAATAATTGTATTCTGTACAGGCTTCCTTCTTTTCACTCTGTAATTTAGTTTACTATTGTGGAGTTTACAACAATGTTGTTGATCCATCCTCAGTTTTCTCCTATCACAGCCATTAAAGTCTGTAACTGTTTTAAAGTCACCATTGGCCTCATGGTGATATCCCTGAGCAGTTTCCTTCCTCTCCGGCAACTATCTTGCAGTGACTGGGTGTATTGATACACCATCCAAAGTGTAATTAATAACTTCACCATGCTCAAAGGGATATTAATTGTCTGTTTTTTTTTTGTTTTTTTTTACCCATCTACCAATATGTGCCCTTCTTTGCGAGACATTGGAAAACCTCCTTGGTCTTTGTCGTTGAATCTGTGTTTGAAATTCAGTGCTCGATTGAGGGACCTTACAGATAATTGTATGTGTGGGGTACAGAGATGAGGTGTCATTAAAAATAATGTTAACACTATTATTGCACACAGAGTGAGTCCATGCAACTTATTATGTGACAATTCTAAGTAAATATTTACTCAATAACTTATTTAGGCTTGCCATAACAAAGATGTTGAATACTTATTGACCCTAAACCTTTCAGCTTTTCATTTGTAATTAATTTGTAAAAATGTCTAAACACATGATTCCACTTTGACATTATTGGGTATTGTGTGTAGGCCAGTGACACAAAGTCGCAATTTAATACATTTTAAATTAAGGCCGTAACACAACAAAATGTGGAAAAGGTCAAGGGGTGTGAATACTTTCTGAAGGCACTGTAATTACGGATAACATTCTCAAACATCTGTCAAAATGCCATATGTAGCTTTTTCTCATTTTTTAAGAGATTACACAATGATCTGGATAAAGGGAAAATAATTGAGCAGAACTTGGATAACGGTTATCCAGGTTGATGTTAAACAATGAACACTCTATGTCCATTTCGCAATGAAGAACCTTTCAATCACAAGTGCTTTATACCTCGAGATTAGTTTTGGTGACTTAAGGAGCTAGACTACCTCGGTATACCCCACCATCTGCCCCCAACTCCAACCCCTTCACAGAAATAGCGCAAGGATACTGCCAGCCTTTTCACTCACTTCTTAACAAGAATCCTCCAAACACAGGCCCACTTCAAGTAATTAAATCAATCCCTTTGTGCTTCTCCAATATTCTCCTTCAGTGGGTGACTGCCCCACATCTGATTATGGCTCTTCATGCATATTCAGGGTGAAATCCGCTCGACTTCGTCCATAACGAGCTCTTACTTTTATGTTTGTGTCATGAGCTGATCATGTTTGCCAATTTTTCTTCTCCTTTTCTTTTTGGAAATCTATCCATCTACCTCTTAGTCTGCAGTTTGTTTCAGTGAGCCGTTAGACTGTGAAACGAGGAGTGGTCACTTCAAACGGCCATGTAGAGAAAAAAACGTAGATGAGGAGAAGTTAGGGTCGAAGCCCGATAGACAAATTGGATTAGTGAGTATTGGATTAAACGGAAAACGGAGGTATAACAAACAAGAAAAGCTGGCTGTGATCACAGGGTTTAATATATTTATTTTCCTCCGATCCCTTTCTTCTCCCTCCCCCTTTTATTTCTTTTCTTTTGGGGTAAAGACCCCTTGGCTTAAGACAGACTTATTAAAACCCGGGATTAATTTGTAATGCTTCCTTAAACCTTCGGGTCAACTGAAGATTTGTTATCTAAAGCAAACAGGAAAAATTGTACTATAACAAGCTTTAAGTCCATTTCTGTGGGTCTTTTGTGAGATTTGAGGTTTAGAGGAAGGTGTTCTATTTATTTGAACAAGGAAAACGAACCCTAGGATATTTTGGATGTGTGTGTGTGCATATTTGTACAATGTAAAGCCTTGATAGTCCATCCTTAAAATTTTGAAATTGTGCACCTCATGTCTCAATGAAAATAGATAATATAATTTCCCAAACACACCCATTAAAAAAGAACTTGAGCCATATAATACTGAACATATTGAAACATTGAAATAGGAACAATAAACCAGAAACAACAAAGCAGAATCAAGCCTAATTCTATGAGCGTATTCACAAAAGGCCATCATTTTTAATCAGCCGAAGATCCAAAGTAGTAGAATTGAGACACTGGGCCACTCTCATTAGCTTCATCTTTTTAATGTAGCAGTGGCTAAAATGGTAATCTTAATCTTATTTGGTTATTGAGGCTCTGCTCGGGTCTCCCTGGTTGGTTTTTGAAGGCCTTTGGGGACATAGCCCAGTCCCCATAAGCCCGAGCCCCACAAACCACCAACTGCTGCCTCAATCCCTGCCACAGCAGCTCAACCTATTCCACAAGGTCGTAGTTCAAGGGGCTCAAGGGGTTGAGCTGAGGAGCAGGGGGACTGCCTGGGAGTAGTAGACCACCCTCCTCAAAGATCTCCTCTGGAGAACCAGACCTCCGAGGTCTACCGCCGTCCCTGAATCATACGTCAGTCAGTCCAAGCTGTTTCCAGGCCAGTGTTGAGTATTCAGAAAGCAGCTCAGAGTGGGAGTACTGATATAGGATCAATTTGACCTTTTTAGATAGTAATGGATACGTTTACATTGACAGGGCGGGTGGACCTGATCCTAGATCAGCACTCTTACTCTGAGATGTTTTATGAATACCCTAAACTCATCATCTACGATCAAACATTTAGCTGTGATGACCTTTTATTTCCATTCAGGGAAGGCTAGTTAGAATACTACTCCATTTCATTACCTTCTCACTAGCACAAAAACTAGTACAACAATTACATTTTAAAGGGTTTTATTTTTATATAACATTTCACATGACATTGTTCAAACAGTGAGGGTTTTTGCCAAGAATCTGGAGTGGGACAAGAAGAAACGTCCTGAAGGCCGCCTAAGGAGGGAGGCCTCAGTGGGGTTGTATTCAGTGGGATTTTGTCTTGCTGCAAGATACAACAGATACAACCCCACTGAGACCTCCCTCCTTAGGCGGCCTTCAGGACGTTTCCTCTTGTCCAGCTCCAGTTCTCCGCAGTCCTCTGGCTTGTCTTCAGAGCTGTTGTGTATGATTCCATTTGCTCTACCTATCCAATGCATTGTTTTAACTCTTTCATATTTCTGCCTTTACATCGTTTTTTTTATACACTTCACACCTGAATAGGAAAATGCGTTCTGTTCTATTACACGTATATCACTGCCTCTGCAGCCTCTTCCCAGGAAGCAGAAACTTCATACCACTCTCCCACCTTCATACTGAATAGTACAATGACATCTAATGGTATTTGAGTTCTGCTATCTATCTGAGCATGTTGTTATGTGTGTGTGTGTGTGTGTGTGTGTGTGCAAATGCATTCTCTGGTGATGCTACTTCCCACTTGTGCCTAGCAAAGTCACACACCTGCTCTTGCAAGTGCAGTAATCTAAGCTGTTTGCCCAACAAAGAAATACCAGTTTGTCTATTGACATGGGCATCGTCCTAAGTGTCTCGTGTTTGTCTATTTAATACACATTTAGCACACGTCCTGTGGTGCGCTGTCAATCACAGGTGTTCAAACAAAGTCCTCTGAATCACAAATAAAAGTCATCTTTATCAGAGGGCGTGTGTGTGTGTGTGTGGGTGTGTGTGTGTGCGCGCACCTGCCTGTTTACGAGTCTGTACTAGTGCTATTAAAATTGGATTGGGTTTGTTTGCTACAGTGCCTCAGAAAGTATTCACACCCTTGACTTTTTCCACATTTTGTTGTGTTACAGCCTGAATTTAAAATGGATAAAATTTAGATTTTTTTTGTCACTGTCCTAAACACAATTCCCCTATAATGTCAGTGGAATTATGTTTTTAGAAATGTGTACAAATGAATCAAAATAAAAAGCTAAAATGTTTTGAGTCAATAAGTATTCAACTGCTTTGTTATGGCAACACCTTTGTTATAAAGTTTGGATGCTGTATCAATACACCCAGTCACTACAAAGATACAGGCACCCTTCCTAACTCAGTTGCCAGAAAGGAAGGAAACCGCTCAGGGACTTCACCATGAGGCCAATGTGACGTTTAAACAGTTACAGACATTAATGGCTGTGCTAGGAGAAAACTAATGATGGATCAACAACATTATAGTTACTCCACAATGCTAACCTAATTGACAGAGTGAAAAGAAGGAAGCGTGTACACAATACAAATATTCCAAAACATGCATCCTGTTTGTAACAAGGCACAAAAGAAATACTGTAAAAAATTTGGCAAAGAAATTTCACTTTTTGTCCTGAATATAAAGTATTATGTTTGGGGCAAATACAATACAACACATTACTGAGTACCACTCTCCATATTTTAAATCATAGTGGTGGCTGCTTCATGTTATGGGTATGATTGTAATCATTAAAAACTGGGGAGTATTTCAGGATAAAAAAAACAGAATGGAGCTAAGCACAGGCAAATCCTAGAGAAAATCCTGGTTCAGTCTGCTTTCCACCAGACACTGGGAGATTAATTCACCTTTCAGCAGGACAATAACCTAAAACACAAGGCCAAATCTACACTGGAGTTGCTTAGCAAGACCGTGAATGTTACCGAGTGGCCGAGTTACAGTTTTGACTTAAGACCTTGTCTAGCATTGATCGAGAACCAATTAGAATATTTAAAAGAATAATGAGAAAATGTTGCGCAATCCACGTGTGAAAAGCTCTTAGAGGCTTACCCAGAAAGACTCAAAGCTGTAATCGCTGCCAAAGGTGCTTCTACAAAGTATTGACTCGAGAGTTATATTTCTGTATTTAATTTTCAATAAATTTGCTAACATTTCTAAAAACATGTTTTCACTTTGTCAATATGGGGTATGGGGTAAATGGGTAAGAAAAAAAATTATTGAATCCATTTTGAATTCAGGCTGTAACACAACAACATGTGGAATACTTCAATAGGTATGAATACTTTCTGAAGGCACTGTATATTGTAATTATCAACTATGATTGTTGCCCAATTTTCCAAGAACCTGGTGGTCTTCACCATTGGGAAATTGAAAAAATACGGAATTACCCAGACTCATCCTAAAGCTAGCCATCCAACCAAACTGAGCAACAGGGCAAGGATCTTGATCAGAGAGGTGATCAAGAACCCAATGACCACTCTGACATAACTACAGAGTTCTTTGGCTGAGATGGAAAAAGCTGCCAGAAGGACAACCATCTCTACAGCACTTGACCAATCTGGGCATTATGGGATAGTGGCCAGACAGAAGCCACTCCTGAGAAAAAATAACATGACGGCATGCATGGAGTTTGCAAAAAGGCATGTGAAAGAGATCATAACGCAAAAGAGTCTGTGGTCTGATGAGACAAAAATGTAACTCTTTGGCCAGAATGCAAAGAGCTATGTCTGGAGAAAACAAGGCACATCGGCCATTTAACACCATCCCTACCGTGAAGTATAGTGGTGGCAGCATCATGCTATGGGGATGCTTTTCAGCAGCCGGGACTGGGAGACTGGTAGGGATAGAGGGAACAATGAATGGGGCCAAATACAGGCAAATCTTTGATGTGAACCTGCTTCAAAGTGCAAATGACCTTAGACTGGGTCAAATATTTACTTTCCAACAGGACAATGACCCCAAGCATACATCCAAAGCAACACTGGAATGACTTCAGAACAAGAATGTGAAAGTCGTTGAGTGGCCCAGCTAAAGCCCAGACTTGAATCCCATTGAAAAATCTATGGAAAAACTTGAAGATTGCTGTTCACCGCCACTCCCCCATCTAACGTAACAGAGCTTGAGAAAATCTGTAAGGAAGCATGGGAGAAAATCCCCAAATTCAGATGTGCAAAGCTGATACAGACGACTCAAAGCTGTAATCGCCGCCAAATGTGCATCTACAAAGTATTGACTCAGGGGTGTGAATACTTATGTAAATGAGATATTTCTATATTTCATTTTCAATCAATTTTCAATAAAATCTAAAACATGTTTTCACTTTGTCATTCTAGGTTATTGTGTGTAGATGGGTGAGGAAAAAAAATATTCAATCAATTTTGAATTCAGACTCTAACACAACAAAATGTGGAATAAGTCAGGAGACATGAATATTTTCTGATATTTTCCCCTTGGTATAGAAAAGCAGTTACAAAATCAATCAAAGTGCATTCCAGTTCCACAACAAAAAAAGGCAGAGTCATCATGCAAAGTGGTTAAACTAGCTGTGTTCTCTTCCCTGTTAAGAGAAAGTGTGATCAATTTCTCCTCTCATCTATTACTATTGGTAATCCCTACCCAAATTGCCCTCCATTGCAGTTTGTGTATCAGCTATTTGCAGTGGATTAATGCGAGTCACTGGTGGCAAGTGTTCAAATCAATGTTTATTAATGGTTTCTTTAAGTGTTTAAAGATTAAGTAATTAACATATTGATGAACTTTTCCCATGTTGCCCAGGGAGAAAAGAGCTTGTAGTGGAGATGCTGAACTGAAGCCAGTTTCAACACTGAGGTGGAGAGTCAATGTTTCTGGGGGATTTCTTAAAGAATGCTGTGCCTGTAATATCATTATTGCTGAATTTGTATCATGTCATCATACAGTGGTAAATTTAGTTAATGATAATTACAACAAAAGCTTCTGGGTTAGACTCCAGTCTTTGTTGATAATGTGTAGCTCTTAGACTACATATTTATCTATTTGTAAGAAAGTAGCTTAGGCTTTTCTCCATCTTTTTATAACATCTGCGATTTGTGTTATATCCCTGTTACGTTGAATCAACGTCGCCTGTGTACATTTTGCATTCCCTCCCTGCAATAGGGAGACGGGTACAGTCAGTCACTCAACGCAGATTGATTTTGCCATTCGACGGCGACCCACCACAACCCTTTGGCTCGCCATGGTAATTCCCTCTCGCACCTGATAAGGTACCCGATCCATAAGAAATCAATTGTAATTAGTTTGGGGGGGGGGGGGGGCTTGGTTTAAGGGACTCTGCGCTCTCTCTTGTGTGTTTCTTTTCTCTTTCTGCCGTCTTTCGGCGTGCTTGTTTATTATTCCGCCGACAGTCATCTGCACACCTGATATCAGTTAATCTCCTGATTATTAAGTGAGGATTATTGATGGAAGGTGGAACAGCTGTATTTTGTTCTGCGCTCCTATCAAGGACCTAAGGTTCTAGATCTATCTATCCTCTGAATAGCTTTTCTTGGCTACTCAGTGCTGCTCCTGTCATTGTGTGTGTGTGTGTGTGTGTGTGTGTGTGTGAGACCCCCCTGTTCGGACTGATGGCTAGCTGTCAGCCTGACAAACGTTAGCGTAGTCGAAGGGAGGCGAAGGTGAGACTGACTCCGCAAGGTGACAGCAAACAAACACTGAGGTGTCGAAAGTTTGTCAAATAAAGTCATTAACATACTACTTAGGCTACTATTCTCACTACGATATATGAAGGAGAGTCTGAGTCACATTACATCCTTACCTTAGGCTGGCAAAGCGACATTCTTGGTCCGCAGCTCAAATTGATCGTAAACATCACCGTAGCCACTAGCCAGTAAGCACAAACTATTCAAAAATGACATAAACTTTTCTTCTAAAACATTACACTATGGAATAATGCAACAATTCACTAGCATGTATGTGCAAACAATTAAAGGGTTATTTTCTACGTCTGTAGGCTACACTCATTGCATTTTAGCTTCAAGACCAAGGCACAGAATTGCTATAACAGCATGTCTTCATCACGTTACGTTAGCCAAACAAGAATTTACGATGAACCATCAAATACAAATATAAAAGTACAGTAGGCCTACCTTACACCGTTATAAAAGACCAGACTTCATTTTTATCAATATCATGCAAATCATTACATGTGTTGAAAGCAAATTGCGACTGAAAACGTGGGTGTATGTGAATTTCACCCAACAAGCTGTTTTATATGGAAGCCCATAACCGCCACCCAAAAAATGTAATACAATTTCCCTTATGATTTGTCAACGTGCACAATTAGTCTGTGCTTCAGTCTGATCAACTGTAGCCTACTGATAACAACCACAGCTGCAGGTAGCTAAGAGAAGCCTGTGCGCTCTGATCCTATCTGGGCCAAGGGGAGCATAGCGTCATGTTTTTAATAGCTTAAGCTATGTACTTAGAGCCTCAAATAGGCCCATTTATTTGTGTTCTGATAAAATGTGAATGTGATCAAATTTGGTTTTCATTATATTCGTATATTCACACTTCCGGTGGCTAGGCTACCTTGGCCTTTTTAATCCAAAATGATTGACTGGAATTTATCAATCAACATAATAGTGATGACATAATGAGTATCTTTTTAATTACAGATGCAAAGGCCTATACCATGCAACCTTGCATACAGCAAACTCAGCCCTGTTTGTTTTTTATTTGTTTTTGGCCAATTGCAGTTGTTCTCTTTGTCTGTGGGAAGGGTTTTAATGTTTTCATCCTCCCTATGGCCATGGAATTTCTTTTAACCATATGTTTAGAAGAGCTATCTGGTCCCACCATAGCTCATATAAAGTCCATAAACATTTGTATTTTTTCTGCTGATTTATTACAATGTCATAACTACAACTAGGGGGTTAGGTTAGCCTACTACCAGATTTGGATAAACTCTGAGCCCCAGAAAAACAATTCCCCCCCACACCCTCAACTACTCTGGGACCTGTGGTGCTACCTCTAAAATCATCCCTCAATGTTACAAATTAAGGGAAAAAACGAATCGTATTTGTACATTTGACATGTTTTTGGTGGTGAGGATGAGCTTCCATAGTTTTATGTGGCTCAGTGCAGCCGGCAGCTACTGCAACAGTTTCAGGTAAAAACTCAAAACAAGTCTAAAATATTATGAAAATGTCTGCACATTTCAGCCGTTTCAAAAACATTGCTCTGCTAATACCATTCCTACTGTATGCTCAACAAGACAATACTGTTTTACACTGCCCTGCTTCAAGGGAGGCAACTGTCTGTCGAGGGTCGTACACTACCTCCAGATGTAGCGGCTGAGACGTAGCAAGTATGCAAGTTTTCATTTGAGTAATATGTGTAACCACCATATTGACCTCAAAATGGCTCCGGAGGGGAGGGGTGCCGTTTTATCGGCTCTTAACCAACCATGCTATTTTTTTTTCTTTTTTCGTGTCGTTCTGAACTTGTTTTGTACATAATGTTGCTGCTACCATCTCTTATGATCGAAAAGAGCTTCTGGACATCAGAACTGGGATTATTCACCTCAAATTGGATGAAGAGTTCTTCTTCAATGAGTCAGATGGGAGGGATATACTACTACAGACACCCTAACAGGCCCAGATCCCCCGTGATTCACTGGAAAGGAAACTGAGGTTTTGCGGAAGGAGATCAGGGTGCCTTGTGAGGACGAGTGGCTAATCTGCCCTTGCCTTCCATCCTGCTAGCTAACATTCAGTCGCTGGAAAATAAATGTGACTAACTTGAAAGCACGTATATCCTACCAACAGGACATGAAAAACTGTAATATCTTATGTTTCACATAGTCGTGGCTGAACGGCGACATTAAGAACATACAACTGGCGGGTTATACACTCTATCGGCAGGACAGAACAGCAGCCTCTGGTAAGACACGGGGCGGGGTCCTATGCATATTTGTAAACAATAACTGGTGCACGATATCTTCGGAAGTCTCAAGGTTTTTTTCACGATAAGCTGTAGACCCCTCTATTTACCAAGAGAGTTTTCATCTGTATTTTTTGTAGCTATCTACATACCACCACAGATCGATGCTGGCGCTAAAACCGCACTCAATGAGCTGTAATCCGCCATAAGCAAACAGGAAAACGCTCATCCAGAGGCGGTGCTCCTAGTGGCCGGGAACTTTAATTAAGGGAAACTTAAATCAGTTTGACCTCATTTCTATCAGTATGTTAAATGTGCAACGAGAGAAAAAAATTCTAGACCACCTTTACTCCACACAAAGAGACGCGTACAAAGCTCTCCCTCGCCCTCCATTTGGCAAATCTGACCATAACTCTATCCTCCTGATTCCCGCTTACAAACAGAAATGAAAGAAGGAAGCACCAGTGACTCGGTCTATAAAAAAGTGGTCAGATGAAGCAGATGCTAAACTACAGGACTGTTTTGCTAACAGAGACTGGAATATGTTCCGGAATTATTCCGATGGCATTGAGGAGTACACACCATATCAGTCACTGATGTACGTACAGTACATACATACCCAAACTAGAAGCCATGGATTACAGGTAACATTCACACTGAGCTAAAGGGTAGAGCTGCCGCTTTCAAGGAGCGGGACTCTAACCCGGAAGCTTACAAGAAATCCCGCTATGCCCTCCGACGAACAATCAAACAGGCAAAGCATCAATATAGGACTAAGATCGAATCGTACTACTCCGGCTCTGACGCTCGTCGGATGTGGCAGGGCTTGCAAACTAATACAGACGACAAAGGGAAGCACAGCCGAGAGCTGCCCAGTGACACAAGCCTTCCAGATGAGCTAAATCACTTCTATGCTCGCTCTGAGGCAAGTAACACTGAAACATGCATGACAGCATCAGCTGTTCCGGACGACTGTGTGATCCGCAGCCGATGTGAGTAAGACCTTTAAACAGGTCAACATTCACAAGGCTTCTGAGCCAGACGGATTACCAGGACGTGTACTTCGACCATGCGCTGACCAACTGGCAAGTGTCTTCACTGACATTTTCAACCTCCCCCTGTCTGGGTCTTTAATACCAACATGTTTCAAGCAGACTACCATAGTTCTTGTGCCCAAGAACACTAAGGTAACCTGCTTGAATGACTACCGACCCGTAGCACTCATGTCTGTAGCCATGAAATGCTTTGAAAGGCTGGTCATGACTCACATCAACACAATTATCCCAGAAACCCAAGACCCACTCCAATTTGCATACTGCACCAACAGATCCACAGATGATGCTATCTCTATTGCACTCCTCTCTGCCCTTTCCCACCTGGACAAAAGGAACACCTATGTGAGAATGCTATTCATTGACTACAGCTCAGCGTTCAACACCATAGTTCCCTCAAAGCTCATCAGGACCTGGGATTAAACACCTCCCTCTGCAACTGGATCCTGGACTTTCTGACGGGCCGCCCCCAGGTGGTAAGGTTAGGTAACAACACATCCGCCACGCTGATCCTCAACACGGGGGCCCCTCAGGGGTGCGTGCTCAGTCCTTTCCTGTACTCCCTGTTTACTCATGACTGCACGGCCAGGCACAACTCCAACACCATCATTACGTTTGCTGATGACACAACAGTGAGACAGCCTATAGGGAGGTCAGAGACCTGACCGTGTGGTGCAAGGACAACAACCCCTCCCTCAACGTGATCAAGACAAAGGAGATTATTGTGGACTACAGGAAAAGGAGGACCTAGCATGCCCCCATTCTCATCGACGGAGCTGTAGTAGAGCAGATTGAGAGCTTCAAGTTCCTTGGCGTCCACATCACCAACAAACTAACATGGTCCAGGCACACCAAGACAGCCGTGAAGAGGGCACGGCAAAACCTACAGCTGCACCATTGAGAGCATCCTGACGGGTTGCATCACTGCCTTGGATGGCAACTGCTCAACCTCCGACCACAAGTCGCTAGAGAGTAGTGCGTACGGCCCAGTACATCACTGGGGCCAAGCTTTCTGCCATCCAAGACCTCTATACCAGGCAGTGTCAGAGGAAGGCCCTAAAAATTGTCAAAGACTCCAGCCACCCTAGTCATAGACTGTTCTCTCTGCTACCGCACGGCAAGCGGTCCCGGAGAGCCAAGTCTAGGTCCAAGAAGCTTCTAAACAGCTTCTTCCCCCAATCCATAAGACTCCTGAACAGCTAATCAAATGGCTACCCGGACTTTTTGCAATGCCACCCCCCTCTTATATGCTGCTGCTACTCTCTGTTATTATCTATGCACAGTCACTTTTATAATTCTACCTACATGTACATATTACCTCAATTACCTCGACACCTGTGCCCCCGCGCATTGACTCTGTACCGGGACCCCCTGTATATAGCCGCGCTATTATTATTTACTGCTGCTCTTTAATCATTTGTATTCTTATCGTTTACTTTTTTGGGGGGGGGGGTGGGGGGTATTTTCTTAAAACTGCATTATTGGTTAACGGCTTGTAAGTAAGCATTTCACTGTAAGGTCTACTACACCTGTTGTATTCTGCCCTTCTGACAAGTAAAATCGTATTTTATTTAATTTGAAATGCAAGGTGGAGTTGTAGTGATTCCCTGCAACAAGGCGCTGCTACCACACCTCACCCCTGGCCTTTGATTTCGCTCGCCATTTTTTAAAGGTTTTGGTTCATGCTCGGGGTCTCTGTATTTGAAAGTTGACGCTCCTGCTCTTAAAGGGGGATTCATGCACAGACTACTGCCTACTTTTGTACTGCGTCTCAGGTTTTGTATGATAAATTGTATTTTTTTATACATTCAAAATCAATATGTAATCCTGTGCAGGGGATTATCCTGTGCACTAGGCCATTTGTGAGGCCTCTTTGAGCTTTGTTACAGGTCTTCTGGCAGCTCTATGCCATAGATTGATTAGGTGCAGTGCCAGAATCCTATCAAATGGCCAGCTCTGATGATGGTGCAAACTCTTTCAGGGCCTCTAGTTGACTGGAACTGGAGATAAGGCTGGATGGCAATTCCCTTCCCTCCTGCTGCACTCTGGGTAGAGAAAAAATAGTGTTAGTATATGTTGTAGGAAGTTGTGATTTGCTCCTGTGCTCCAATTGCACTTTTGTAGCTATTTTCAATATTTGGAAATAATCTTGTGTTGCATAGCTCATCTCTGCTTTGCCTAATGTGAAGGCACTTTCACCCTCACAAATGTCAAATGTTAATGTAACAACTGCCCTCCCTCCCTCCCTCCCTCCCTCCCTTTGTTAACCAGGTAACCCTGTGGTTGAAAGTGAATCCTTTTTCAACAACTCATTGTACATCGATGAGGAAAATCCACCTCATCTAAAAAGTAGGCCATCCTAATGGCATTTGAATGACCAGAAAACAATATAACTAGATTGGGCTGGTAAGGGATAATAGAATTCTACAGGTAATTTGTTACCATGGGAAACTCCACCCTTGCCAGTGTGGCGTCATAAGTTGATTATCTTGCTTCCCAAATTATTTAAGCTATCTCCGGCAAAAAGTAAAAGCACTGAATTACAAGTTTGATTCCAAAAACCATTATGATTGGCTTAAAATTAGTCATTTTTGGTTTGGTAAATAAGCAACCCAAGTCTCTCTTCCCTCAAGCTGCTGAGAAATGCAGTGTTGCCTTCAGTATATTTTCCTCCTCTTTTTTTCTGTGCATAGGGAGGGTCACGGGGAACTGAACCTGTGCATTCTTGTGTGGCTTGCCAACGCTCACATGGTTACCACTGGTGCGCATTGTTAGGGATATCTGAATGAGCACTGGCCATGCAAGTTTTAACGTGATTGCCCGGGGGCAGTAGAGTGAAAGAGAGGAGGAACAGAGTGAGGGAGAGAAAGAGAGGGAGGGAGGGAGGGGGGAAGAGAGAGAGAGACTAATCCTAAAAGGATTGAAAGTTGCCCTACTCTTTGCTCAGGGTCCCTCCCCCTCACCCCCTCACTCACTCTGTTTTTGGGGGATTGCGATGGGGGTGTATGTATGGTGGTTTGGGTTGGTTGGGTGACTGTGGGCTGTGGGATCTTTAAGCCGGTGTCTGATTTCTCCCTCCTGCTCCTCATTTGTTCTGCCATGTCTCTCATCATTTCTCCTCATTGTTTACCTTCCTAATGAGAGGGGCGGGAAGGCCCGATCCTGTGACAGACAGCTACATGCTCCCCTCTGCTCTCTCCGTCTCTCTGTTCTCTACCTCTCTCTGCTCTCTACCTCTCTCTGCTCTCTACCTCTCTCTAGTTCTGCTCTCTCTCTCTCTCTGTATCTCTGCTATCTCTCTTTGCTCTCTCTCCCTCTGCCCCCCCCCCTCTCTCTTTCACTCTTCCTTTTCTGCCTCTCTCATTGTACATGTATGACTGTTTTTCACTGCTATGTTCATGACACATTATAACTTCCTTTCTCGTTCCTGTTTAGTCATGTGAGCTGTCAAAAAATGTAAGTTACAATGTAGCCTAATATTTGCACTCACTTGACAGTCAATTCGGAAATTGACGCCATGCCAATACCACAAAGAGGGCCTATGAAAATAAAGTGAACGTCAATTTTTTAAGATGATAAATTGCATAATGTTTTGATGTTCGATATATGAAGTTCATTTTAAGAGATGTTAAAAAAAGGTATGACACGTTGCACTCTCAATACTTGGGTCTTGTCAGATTCTTTATTAAAGCACTAACGGTTTCACCAACACCAACTTTGGTAATGGTGTCTTCAAGACTTACGTTTAAATGTAAGTTCTGTGTCTCATGTCAGGGACGTCATGCCCACTTGTCCATTTGTGCGCAGAAAGAAAATTAAGAAATTGTTCACTTCACTCACAAATATCAAATTGGTCTATCTCTTAAAAAAGATTAGGTGCATGGAGCCTCTGTCTCGTGTTTTGGTCTATGGCAGCTGAGTGCCAGACTGTTGAGTTTTGGTCATTCTCCTTTAGGTTAGACTAGGTAATGATACAGTGTTGTTGAATGCAGAACGTGCTGGGCACCCTGGCTAAGTGACTACCCTTGACTCCCCCATTAAGTGCCAGTGTGGGACAAAGAGAAACTGAGTGCCAGGACAGAAGACAGGCCTTGCGTGATAAGTGCATGGTCCTCAAAATTGCTATCCTTCTGGCTGTGTTATTCAGATTACATTACAGGAGAACCTTTCTTTTTTTTTAAAAATCAACCACCTACTGTATGGGAAAACTGTAGGTCAACTACCTTTCAAACCTCTACATCTCATCAATTATTTTCATGGGGTCATTCCTTTACTTGTCAGTTTGAAGCAAAATGATCACCATTTTGGAATGCATATGCTAGGCTACGGTTACCTTTGGTTGTAGGCTAGCAGTTATTTGCAGGGACAGTGAGTAGGCTAGCTACCTGTCAACCCATCTGACCTCCCAGTGCCCTGTTGAAGGCTGGCGTGCCTAGGACTACATGATGCTCGTGCCTCCATTGTGAGGAGAACACCAGGTGATATTTCAGACTGGGAAACTAGCTCTGTATGAAACAGTACAGTACATCCCTATCCCACGTGTTTACATTACCGCACAGTATCAAGCAGCAGAGTCTCACAACACATCGCACTCACTCACCCTGTTGGTCATGTGATCTCTAAGCACTTGTGGCGCTATTGCATAGCCTAATAGGTCTGTTTCTTGTGATTGATAATAAATCATGTAAGATGGTTAATGGAAAGGATGCAACAATGATATATTAGTCAAAAAAGTCAGTTGATGAAAAGAGACTAAAACTAACAAAAAAATGCATCACAAATATGTTTTCAAGTCTCCTGAGCACCTTCGATAATGATTTTATAGTGCATTTGCCATAGATATGGACTTTACTGTAAACAAGATTTAGTTTTGTTCATTTCATGTGGTTTAATAATTTGGCATGTTATTGCAATAGTAATAGGTATGGGAGTTAATGACCCCCTTTCACCTATGGTATAGGCCTACAATTTAGAGGAGCAGTCTAGGCTAATAACAATGCATTCATCATTTTTATATCTTAAAAATCATACAGTTTAGTTTGATTTTTCTATGCATTTGAAGCTAAACTGATATGGGAATGTTTTATGCATTCTGAATGATTAGGATTCCAACATTGATTAATTTTCCCTATGATGTTTTGCATCAAATGTTTTAAGTGTTTACATGTTCTGGACTTATTTCCACTAATTCTGTAAATAGAGCCGAGATTTTGAATTTCACGATTCGAATTTTATGGTTTTAATCAGAAGATTATTCATATGGGTTACTATTTCACAACACAAGTTCATCTATAATAATGTGTGGATGGAACGGAATGCATAGCACCAGTCTTACTAATACGTATTATCATGTGCATATTGTTATTCGAATAGACGTTTTGACTTCTGTGGTCGGATCTCATTCAGTTTCAGCTCCGTCAAAGAAATGGCACGGCTCCACGTACATCAATAATATAGTCATTTAATCTGCATGGGAGTTTTCATTGTAGTAGACCTATACTCCATTGACTAATGTCGTGGAAATATCTCAATTGAACGTTTTTACAGTAGTAGCCTATAGGCTACACCTCGGTGAAAGAATGTTTGAAATACTTTTGAAAAAATATTGCCTATTTAAAACTTTCCTATAGGCCATTTCGTTATTAATGGCATAGATAGGACTATGTTATTTATTGAAAACAATGTTCACCATTATTTCGCAATGTGCAGTTAAACCTGCTGTTATGGAAATCTTTCAAATACAACATTGAGCCTCAAAACTCAAATTCCATGTGCACGATAAAATTGTGCATGACAAACCATGATCATTTGATGACTGTCTCCAACCAGAGTTCCGCATTAAGGTAACCTTACCTCTGTATTTCCACCATTGCGTAATGCTTCACTTTTACGCGTGTATCCAAAAAAGAAAAGAAAACAGCCACTCAATCCTTGACACCGACTATAAACCCATAGATAAAGTATTTTTGAGTTTAAAAACTTCATACTTAGGTGCTGGTCTCCTTGCGTAGTGCTATAGCTGTAGCATACAAGCCATAGGTATCTTTCTGGGAGAACGGATTGCCCCCCTATGTATTGCAGATGTGCAAGCTTTGAGATCTGTTGCTATTACCGCGCATGCAGGTGTTGATCATGGGTGGATTTTGCAAAGCCAGTTCCACAGCCACAGGTTTTTCTTACAAAAAGCAGAGGGAGAGAATACCGACTCCGCGTGCCCATGCTTTCTGACAACTTGGGGGATTTTATGCATCATCGTTTTAATAAGCACCGACAACATACGCGACCTTCTCCAATCCTGCCAGCTAAAGAGACAAACCTTACACCCCCACCCCTTGAGTTGCCCTGATCCCTGGTTTTACTGGCTTAGCATTAAGAAAATTCTACTGCAATTTGGGATTAAGTCCAATACTCTGTTCACAATGGGATTTTGCTATTTGATATCTTTGATACTTGTGTGTGATCGATCACATTGGCTTTGACAGGTCTAGGCCTATATATTGGGCGCTTGAGTCATACAATAGTTGGAGCAAACGTGTAAGATTAGCCAATAAATATCGCATTTTATATTTTTTCCTGGCCATCGTAATGCATTGGGCCTGTTTGGCCCTGAAAAAAAACTGAATTGACTTGCCTATTGGAATTTACCTTGAATTATTAATATTAGCCTTATTTCGTTCATAGCCAAAGCCTACCATATAAAATGGCACCCATAATTTGTGTGAATAAATGTAAAGTGTAAAGTGCAAACCTGTTGTCATTCGAAACGCTCATGATTTGCCTCCAACCATTAACGGCTATTATTTTAGCGCTGTTACGTCGTTGTTTCGATTAGGCCATTCTAAAGATCCAAAGAGGATGTTAAAATGCCTTCGTTTGATATCACATTTAGTTAACTAATGTTCTTGACAGTCTTTTGATTATTTGCTCGTGATTGATTATTGCAGCTCCGGCTACAATTAGAGTTTATTTTAATATGAGCTCGACAAAGCACCAGCCGAGGCGGTAGCAGTGGAGACAGACGCCTCATGGACGGTCTCAACAATTAATCCCGAATATAAATATAATTTGTATTTTCCATTCTTTATGCACATTTATCTATTGAAAAATGTTTTTTATGTTTTAATTTTAGGTTATAGGATATAGATAGATCGTCGATTCCACCTCCAGTTTAATTCATATAAAACTTTATTTGAGAGGAGAGCCTCGTTTGGATGAACTGCACTATTATTCTGAAATGGAAATCCAAGTGAGGATTATGTCATTCATTAATATTCATGAAAATATATTACACGGTTAAATCAGAGCCTATTTACCACGTTTGGAAAGTATTCCGCTGCTATGGAAAAAAAAATCTCAAATGTGTATAAACGATGGTGTTGTTCACAAACAATTACAGGCAAAATGACAACGTTGAAAGGTGATTTTCTCTGAAGACCCACACAGGGTTAAAAAATGCATTACTACCGAGGGCAAGCAGTTTTCTTGTTATTTTAATCAATCACATAGGTTACACTAAAGCTATATTCGGTTTTAAGGCATTACATTTTGTTTTAGGTAATCTAATTTATTTTCTTAGTTGGCATTTTTTCATGTGTTTAAAGATTCTCTCAAGAGTTAGTACTTTTCATGAGCGAAATAAACATTGAGACCTGCTTAAATTGACCTTTTACGGTAGCCTACATATTTTGTTTTTATGCAAACGCTCAATCTACTAGATGCACATGAAATGAAGAACAACGTAGGCCTACACCTAAGTAGAGCATTCAATGTAATGCTTTTTTTTTTTATTAAGTATAACTTTTTCCAATTGTGGGCTCTCACGTGGTATAGATTTATTTAAGCATTTGAAGGGGAGGGGTTTTCTTGCAATCCTCGCAATTGACTGGTTACCTCTGTCGCCTGTAAGGGAGCACGGGCGCTTGGATTGGACGAGGTGGGCCGTTCTGCATGTGTTTTACGTTCATAGAAGGGCAGGGTAAGCAGAAGGTGATCAATCTCCATCGGTCAACATTGGCAATCACCTTACCACAGTGCAAGACGCACAAGATAATGCGATTGATTTGATTTTTATTATATTTTTTTCTAATTGTGAAATTTCCTCTGAAACACACAACTGGGGTTCAAATTGGAAAACTGCGTTGGTTGATGTAAACTCCTAATTTACAGTTTGCGTATTTCTCATCCATTTGTGTGCGCAGCTTCTTATGGTTGTCTCGCTTTCAATAACATTTCCTCCATGTGGATATTCTTGATGTACGGGATCTTCTTGGTTTGACTACAAATAAAGCAAATAAGAAAACAGGATCCCAAACGCAAGGTGAGTGGTAAATGCAAAGTTTTCGTTGTCTTAATAGGCCTATGTAGTCCGTTTAGGCTACTTCCTTCTGGGTTGTTATTCGTCATTTTGATTGAATTATTTATACTATTGAGGTTACTGTAATCTATTCATATTATTTTATAAACGATGTATTTGTATTTGATAAGACTACGAAGTTTGTATTTAGGTGCAACTTGCGGTAGAAACTGTTGTGCGCTCATTGAAAATGGTCATTGTAAATGGTCGTTGTAAACAATTACGCTCGTCAGGGGAAGCTATCAAGAATTACGTGACAGTAAACTCCCCATTGGAAATTCAGTTTTTATAGTAAATTAATATCCTAAATGCTACTTCTGGGTTGGTTGTGCACTTATTATTTGAATGGAAAAACTCTGAGGCCTGACAAGACACATGGAATGTATATATTTGAGGTGTTGTTAATTAATTTTGCGCATAAGACCTTTTCTTATAATGGTGTCCCTGGGGCTCGCATCTGAATCGCAATAGAGTTCATTTGCACAGAGTTTTTCGCCATTTACATTTGCTTAAACTCCTTCCTGCGGTTATGGAAATACAGTGAAGTATTTACGCCTCAATACAAATCCATCAGCTAGTCCGTGTCCACAGCATGGACCCAAGTAGGTCTATTTAGAGGCCAAATACATTGTAGCCAGTCAATGAAGTTAAAAAAAAACAAACCTATTTGTTTCAACCGTTACATTAAGGCACCCGTCCAATTACTGAAACGCATCTACATATGATATCATATATGCCATCAGGTCTGTTGCTTTGATTTGAAATCTAGATCTGCATATTTTTCTAACTTGATACGCTTTGGAGCATATTTCATTCGGATACACATCTTATACACATCTTATTATCAGGGTATAACCATGTAATAACAATGATAACCACGATTAAAATGCATTAGTGTTATTTCATGTATTTAAAAATAAATCTAAGTTACAAAAAACAAGCCATTTGATAATATGTGACATCTGGTCTCTGCTGAAAGAGAATGTTCCATTAGGCAGTCGTGTAGAACACACCCCAGAAGATGTGGATATTTTATAGGCCTAGAATAGTTATTTGTCAAATATAATGGCATGCAATAATTTGACAAGCAGCCAACTCCATTTTCATTTCAACATGAAACTTTGGACAATTTGTTATTTTACGCAGGCGTAGCATGTCGGCCCTGTATAGCCTATAGGCCTAGACAAACTACGTATGAAATAGTCTAGAGTTGTGCTGATTATGTCATAAAATGGCTTACATTAACAGTGAAATGGATTATAAGGCAGTGTATGTGTAGTTTATGCGTGCATCTATAATTTATGCAGGCTGTTATGACTCTTGACATGTTTGTGATCTGGGTCCAAATGCATTCTTTATTTTATTGATCAAAGTCATTAATCTTATCTCGCAGGCCTCTCTATGCACCGAAAATGTGCGTAATGGCGAATGTAATGTTTTTAACAGTGGATGCATTTATCAAAACAAGGGTTTAGAGGTTGGCCATAAGGAGTCATGCGTCAAATGGAATTAATACACGACTGGCGACAGATTTCATCCGTAATTATTTCTTTACTGTAGTGATGGATGACTGCAACCTGAGTTTATAATTGGATATCATTTAGCCACGTTAACGCGTCATGTCATACTTTGTTTGAAACCTTTGTAAACGGCTAATCTTTGTATTTTTGGAGAGGGAATCAGCTTTTTGATTCCCTTTTGATACGACTCGGATGAAAGTTGGAAGTCTCAATCAAAAAGTCCTATAGGCTACTGAAATTTAGCAACGTTTTGAAATTGGAAATATAATTTGGCTTTGATATTGTCTCAGGCTAGTTCCAATTGAATTAACCATAATTTGAATATAGGGCCATTTTAAATTATTAAAATCAAATGTAGTTTGCTGATTTGCTCTTTGTAGGCTACTAAATATAAATGAGTAACCAACAGAAATATATATTTTCACATTCTACTCACAATGCGTTTTCAATTGCAGGATTTCATCAAGGGACTGCAACATCGGGGGAATCGAACTTTTCCGCACCGACTTTGGTTTCCCCGTTTCCGTTTCTAGTATGATGTCATACCTCAAACAGGCCCCGTACGGCATGAACGGAATGGGGCTCAGCGGTACGGCCATGGACCTACTGCACCCATCAGTGGGGTATCCAGGTAAAACGCCCCCCAAACACTTCACATTAACTGTGCCAAATCCGAATCACCTGTGACGTTATATTGGATAGTTGTCTGTTGCTCAATACAGAAAAATATGGGAACGGGTAGCACACACGGCTCTCCGCCAATACATTTTATGTGCATTATCACACTTCCAAATGCACGAAAAGGCATAATTAAACATAAGTTGGTGTCAACTTATAGGATGGTATGATTTAATAACAAGATTCATTCCTTCGCACTATTTTCCGTTTCCACATGTTACATGACTAAGTAACTGTTAGACCTAGTGTGATTACAGTGAAGGCCTATTGTAGTGCAGAATATTGTGTGATTTAAACCTGTTATATATATAACATTCACAGGTTATTTTCGTTTTGAAGAAACACTTAACTTTGAAGCTAGCTATTTCTGAAATATATGAAAATATGAGATGGAAGCTTTGAATACTTATATTGAACCTCGTTTGTTTTGGTGAACAATGTTTTTTTCATTTCGTTTTATTATCAGATCGAAATGGCTTCGAAGAGTTTCCATTGACAGGTTTCTATTCCATTTCAGCGCATCCGAGGAAACAGCGGAGAGAGAGGACAACTTTTACTCGCACTCAGCTGGACATTCTGGAGTCCCTTTTCGGCAAGACGCGCTACCCAGACATTTTCATGCGGGAAGAAGTCGCACTGAAAATCAATTTGCCTGAGTCTAGAGTCCAAGTTTGTACAGAATTGCAATTATTTAGTTACTACTGTCTACACTTGTTTGTGTGAACTTGTGGGCCATTTGTGTGAACTTTCTGAACTTGCAGTGCAAAACTGCAACGACCTGGACAAGGCCTATTACTGCACCTTTCAATCAATACTTTACCTTTTATTTAGGATTTGAATGAGTTTCAACACAGTTGAGTATTTATTTGGGCTAAATGTTAAGTAGCCTACACTGCAATTCAGCTCTTAGCTGCAATTGTATACTACACGAATAAACAATATGCATCATCTGTTATCATTAACTGGTTATGATAGTTCAACAAATACATACAATTCCATGTTTTAAAATATAATTTATGTTCAGCTCTCAGCTCTCTTAAGAATTTCTGAGCCCCCTTTTGAAATGGGTGTGAGAGCCTTTATGTAACCAGCTTTTGTACCCCTCTCACAGGCTTACTGCAATTATGGCAGCTTCCTCTAGAGTTTCACTGATTTAGCTGAGAAATGTGCACGGTATGCAGGGTAGGCAGCCAAGCCTGTGCAGAGGTAGCCTGCAAGTCGAACACTGACTGCACAACAGTTTCATGCCATTCCCAAGTGTTTGCAATGCCTAAAATGGGATAGGAGAATCAGTGAATAAAGAATAATGTTGTTTTGTTGACCTACAAGAAGATATGGCCGATTGGATGATAGAGTTGATATCAGTTATGCATTTGCAATGAAGTACTATGTATGCCACTAATTGTACAAATTACAAAGCATTCAATATTATCAAATGGAAATAGTTATTCAGTTTGTCGCAAGTTGGCATGACCAGTTTGACAACTGCTTACTCAATCATTGTTTTGCAAATGTGTTTGGCCGGATGACAGACAGCATTTTAAAGTTGACCATTTGCCTCTTGTTGTGCAGGTATGGTTCAAGAACAGGAGAGCCAAGTGCCGTCAGCAGGCCCAGAGTGGAAACAATGCTAAAGTCCGGCCTGCCAAGAAGAAGTCCTCTCCAACCAGGGAGAGCACAGGCTCAGAGAGCAGTGGTCAGTTCACCCCTCCGGCAGTGTCCAGCACCGGCTCCTCTTCCTCTTCCTCTGCCTCGTCCGGTGGCTCTCATCCCTCCGGCCATGGAGGCCAAGGCCTGAGCAGCACTTCTACCTCCGTCACTGCCCCAGTGTCCTCCATCTGGAGCCCTGCTCCCATCTCCCCGGCCCCCGCACCACCCCCTGTCCCCGACCCCGCTCCCCCAATCAGTGCCTCCTGCATGCAGAGGTCTGTGTCAGGTACTGGAGGCACGTCCTCCTACCCGGTGTCCTACAGCCAGACAGCGGCGTCCTATGGGCAGGGCTACCCCGCCCCGGCGTCAACGGGCTCCTACTTCGGAGGGGTGGAATGCAGCTCGTACCTGGCCCCCATGCACTCTCACCACCACCCCCACCATCCGCACCAGCTCAGCCCCATGACGGGCTCCTCCATGTCTGGCCACCCGCACCACCATATAGGGCAGACCTCAGGGCACCACCACCATCACCACCCCCACCACCACCAGGCCTACAGCGGGGCCGGCCTGGCCTTCAACTCCTCAGACTGTCTGGATTACAAAGAACAAACGGCCGCGGCCGCAGCCTCTTCATGGAAGCTCAACTTCAACACCACCGACTGCTTGGACTACAAAGACCAGGCCTCCTCTTGGCGGTTCCAAGTCTTGTGACTTTTTTTCCCCCTTTCAAATAAGTATTTTTGTTTAGTTTTTTTGTTGAAGAGCTATTTTCTTCAAAGCATTAAGAAGTTAACTAATAGTAGAGACAATTATCAAGCCTTTTTTAAGTTAATGATTGGAAAATTCAAGTAACGGACAGTTGAAAAAGCCTGTCCAGGTGGCTTCTTCTTTGACCATTTTATGAATCAACAAGCTTGAATTGGATCCACTTACCCGTACTTTGGGACATCAAGGAATATTTTTCTACACATGAACTCTGAAAACTGCCCTCCAACAAGTTCAAAGTATGTAGTTTATCCCTTTGAGTTAGAATAGTTTTTTTCAGGATGGAGCAAGAGCACTGTGTTATGGATTTGCCATAAATATTCCCAAGAACGAGCAATTGAGGGCGAAACTTTGTCGCAAAATTTGTTTTATGGAAAAATATGATATTTTATGCTCATGTATTTGATATAGGCCTACCCATTAGAGACCATTTAAAATGAGAAATTAAGATGCTGCTATTGTTTTCAGTTTGCTGATATTCAAATTTATGTCAATTCCAACTTGAATATTGTTCATTGTCCGGACTGTAGTGTTGTATTTTGGCAGTTTAATTGCAGCACTTGTTTATAAGGTCAAAGATTTTGCTATTGTTCTTTACGAAGAAAATGTGAATTAGACACGCAATGTCAGTATTCCAATGAAATTTAAAATGTACATTCGTGTCTTTATAATAAAGATTCGTTAAAAACATGGTTGGTTTTTCCAATGCAAAGAGTGTTCTTATCTGAATGTAGTGGTGCCTAGTGGTTCTTTTGTTGGCAGGTTTAGATTACATTCATTTAAATACTTGGACGGCCCTCAGAACCTTATTAAGGAATGAACATATTTTAAAAGTAGTATATTGTAAGCAAATGTAATTTTAAATTCTAAATCCAAAGGCTAATAATGGACTTGGCCTAAAGATGGTTTAATTTCTTTATCCATGTGCCACTATTACCATTGTGATTAGGGCCCTGTGTTTTGTGCAGTCATGTGACATGCCTTGATTTGAACGTGTATTTATAGCCTTTGTCATCAAACTATCCTCTTTTCATGTCAGATATTCCAGCACCATCCTTAAACAATTGCTTACATTTTGGGCGGATTTCTCATTTCTGCATCAAGCTTAAAATGCAGGATAACATCTTGCTATGTCATATGATCACGCGAAACACAGGGCCCTAACTATGATATATTTTCATTATCCCCCTGAGAGAAGTCGTCATTTTTATATGAATGTTGATGAGACAAAGTAGCACAACACATTTTTACCTCCTGTTCAACCCGTCTCCATTCATGTCAAATCGAAGACCGACAGGTATGTTATTTTGACTTAACATCCGGTGAACACAAAATAAAATAACCAAAATCATGCCCTTAGATTATCCCATTTTATAATAGGCCTACTTCATTGATATAAGGTATTCATTAACAAGTTTGTCTTTTTAAATGGAAGTGCGGCCTCAAATGGGAACGAAATGGGCCTACGAATAACAATTGCAATAGGCTATCGGTTCTTATCATTTGTGTTACATAAAGTCACATATTTGTAGTGATCCTTCATCACAAAATGCATAATAACTTTCAGGTTTTGCATTTATTTGTTTTGAGGAGTGGAAATTGTGTGTATTTCCCAAGAGATCTGTAATTATAACCCACACTAAGACGTCAACCTCCATTATGTATTCTCAGATGTATTTAATAACACCCAAAATTATGTTCATGTTTATTTTGGTCTCTGTGATTTAATTTGAGGGACTGTCAAATGTGTGTGTGTGTGTGTGTGTGTTTGGTTTTACTATCCTCGTGAGGACCAGAAGTCCTCACAAGGATAATAAAACATGGAACATTTTGGGGGACATAAAAAAAAAAAGGTTTAGGAGTTATGGTTAAGGGTTTGGGGTTAGGGGTTAAGGAAAATCGGATTTTGAATGGAAATCAACTGTTTGGTCCCCACAAGGATAGTAAAATTAGTGTGTGTGTGTGGGTGGGTGTGTTGCAAAACTATGAATGTGTATATGTGGTGCAAGTTGTAATATTCCTATACTTAGAAAAGCTTCTTTGCATTTCCACTTCCAACACAACACAGGACATTTTTAACACAATCCCTCCAGTGGCCCAAAGATGCATTCTCCTTGGCCACCAGCTCAATGAGGAAACTTCACATAGGTTCAATCAAAATATATTCAGATTAGCAAACATGTATCCTGGCATGCTGAGCATTTATCTTTGCATGTTGACAGTAATGGATCATTTTGTTGATCCAAGACACAAAAAGAGGACAAATCACGATTTTAATTAACAGAAATCCCTGCTCTTGCGGTGTTCCAAGCCACAGTCGACCAGCTGGACAAACAGGTTTGGGTAAACATGGCGACCAGGAGGAGTAGCCGACATGACGTGTGTTTGCCTGGCTGTCTCCCGCTGGGCAGTGCCAGTATGCCGCCACCAATCCCCCCCCCCCCCCCCCCATGCAAACAGGCCTGAATTTACTACATTTGCATCCAACAAGGAAGAACTAATCTCCAGGCCATGTTCAAGGAATCATGGCAGTTCATTTTTCTGAGCCGTCCCTATCTCAAACACCTGTTCTGATGTCCCATCACTACAGCAGCCAACTGCTCCTATGAATGTGGGCAGTATTGTTCAGATGTGGAAACTTTGACAACACAGTGTGGGGACAATGTGGGGACAGTGTGGGGACAATGTGGGGACAGTGTGGGGACAGCGTGGGGACAGCGTGGGGACAGTGTGCTCTCTTGTCCTCCTAGACTCACGTTGTCCTGTTAGATTATCCCCGTTTGATAAACACTAACGCTCGCTTTGATGGTATACTAAAACGTGCGACTTTCAGAATACTTTGCTGCTCATGATTAGAATTTAAGTCGCCATCTAAACTCTGACTATTCCTGCCGTCATGACTTGGGGAATCTACATGGATCTACAATCAATCTACATTTGTAATACATATCAAGCAACCTTCACACAACCAAAAACAGCTAAGTACAGAAAGCGGTTATAAACGTGGGTCAATTCAGTTGACATTGCTTTAAAGGGGATATCCCCAACCTCACCTGGTTCTTACCCTCAGTAACCCCTCAAGTAGACACTCTTGAGTCCTATTTCAACTAGGACCAGGTGACACTCTGACCTTGGCGGCCTAACTCAACCTCGGTCTAAATAATTCACAGAGGATGTGGCAGCCAGCAGCGAACGGAGCTACTTCCTTGATTGCCTTGGAACCTGCCGGTGACCTGGGTGCTCGTAGACGAGGCGTCTGTCCGCCAGCTGAACCGTGACAGTTGTCTAAAGTTTGCATGTGGAGGGCTGGCTGAGTTTGAAGGAAGGAAGATCCGCAGAGAGATGGCTGGATACAGGCCCGTCCAGGGCTCAAATAGTATTTGAAATCTTTCAACATCTTCCAAATACTTTGAGCATTTGCTTGAACCTGCCTGGAGTCCCATATGGGCGAGGTTTGAGGTTTTGGAATATGCCATTGGTTCCTTTGTGCCAGACAAGCTCAAGCACAGCTCAAGTATTTGAGTGATTTGAACCCAGGTCTGATACAGGCTGTAGCAATTACAATCAGGTGCAGTACAGGAGGCTTCACTCATGCCATCTGATTGTGGGCCTCTAAACAACAGCTATACTCAAAGCCATAATTTAATCTATGAATGAGTATATGAATCAAATATATCTGTGAATCTCTGTCTGAAAGGCTAACAGCTATACCTCGATGTTTTCCAATCTGATTTGACTTGCTCCTCCCTTGGCTACAGAAACTTGCCAGCGTGTTGTTGTAACTGTGATGTAACTAGGTAGGAGAATGTTCAGAAGCAGTTTGGTTGGAGTTGATTTGCTAAGATTTGAAGTGCATTGAATTGTCTTCAGAGAATCATATTTAAGTGATGAGGTCTGTCGTGTAATGTACACACCCCACAAATGGTGTTTAACCATTTTTTTTGCTTTCTCTCCACCACCTTGTCAAACCTCCGTCATACCCTAAGGCTGACGAACCTCTACAAGATCCCCCAACACGCTCTTAATATGTTTATCTAAGAGGAAATACAAAATGGAGGGCTCCTTTCCATCCGACCACATCTTCCTCAGTCACAACCCTGTGAAACACCAACACACAAAACAACACAACAGCAGTGCTTCTGCATCAACGAAACGCCACAGAGGGGTGAAAAAAAAAAGCCAAATCATGGCTTCTGATATTGTGCACTTTGCCACTTCCAGTATATAGCCTCCTTGTGTATATTTTCATATGGAAATCCCCTTAGCATGCCGGGTAAATAGATTACGATACAGTGGGGGATTAAGGATCGCCGTGCGCCGCAGTCTCGCTAATCCCAAGAGCAGACTGTCAACAGCCCCTGACATGTCCGGGACGGGACTCCTTCTTCTCACACAAAATGGCTCCTTCCTCCGCTACTTAAAAAGCAAATCTGGGGCCTTCCCGTCATGAATATTCCCCCACTTGTTATTCTATCACGAGGAGCTGAGGACGGTTCACGATTGAAACAATTATTCACTTGTGTGGTTTTGGGCGTTGTAACTTTGTGGTAACTTTGTTGATATGGAATTAGAAGTTTAGTACACTCAAATGTAGTATGCATGAGATGCAATGTTTTTCACGTAAACATCCTTCACACATACCACAGTGTTTCAGTTCAAATACAGTGCATTTCAATATATAGTACAAGAGTTCAGTGTATCAGGACAAAAACACAGTGTGTATCATGAAGGATACCCTGACATGGAAGCACTACCTCCAAGTGGCTCTTCCAGCTATCTGTGAGCTAAAGCAGGGCCTCTCCTTGAAACAAACGGCGATGGGGAATCTCTTTGTCGGGCCGTGCCTAAGCCTAATCTAATGATTCAGATGACTGGGGGCCGTACTTAGTGGGATAGCCAGTGGCTCGGTTCAAACAAAACCCATACGGGTGGAAGTTTCCCAAGGATGGAAAAAAAAATAATAATAAAAAAATAAATAAACGTTTTCAATTCTAGCACCTTCCAGGCGACCCCCATTAACTTCAGTCTTGGAGTGCCAGGAGGAATGTGAGAGCTGGGCATTTTGCTGAGCTTGATTGAAGTCAGGTTTAAAGGGACTAATTCATGACACTACACCCAAAAAGAGCTCTTTACCGGTGTTGTATTTGGGGCCTCGATCATTTAAACGTGGTAACCAAATAGCCTCAAATAAAACATCATTTCCCTTATCAAATTTCTGACCATGTTTAACGTTTTAATACATTTTTAAAAATCCCTTCTGCCTCTTCAGATAAACGTACTTACAGAACATTTGATTTTGGACTCCCTTTAAACCAGGTTTCATTGACTTGGGCTTAGAGTGTTGACATTACTCCCACACACCACATGCACTCCCGGGGCTCCTGAGTGGGGCAGCGGTCTAAGGCACTGCATCTCAGTGCTTGAGGTGTCACTACAGACAGCCTGGTTCAAATCCAGGCTGTATCACAACCGGCTGTGATTGGGAGTCCCATAGCGCGGCGCACAATTGGCCCACCGTCGTCGTCCGGGTTTGGCCGGGGTAGGCCGTCATTGTAAATAAGAATTTGTTCTTAACTGACTTGCCTAAATAAAGGTTCAATTCAAAATGAAGAAATAATAATTACGCCCCGTTGAAGCTCCTGATAAAATGTCAAATTTTGTTGTTTGAACAGGTGAATTTTTCTCAGAAACTGTTACTCATGAAGTACATTAACCAGTGGCAGTGCCTCAAGTTTGCTCACCAGACGTTTGGCTGATTTGATTTTCACTAAGTGACTCATTATTTTCCTTCCTGGAATATCAATGTGCTGTATGTGCAGTGTGCGCTTGAGTGGGCCTTACACAATTGTCTTACACTTAGACATGCGAAAGAACGCTCCCGTCTTTCTCACAAAGGAATCATAGAAGTTTTTTGTGGCAAAAAAAGAGAGGACAGGGGTGAGATCTTTGATAGGAAGTAACAGTTAGGGCCTCTTTGGGCCTAGTTGTAAGATGAAGCCTAGCTCTGTGATTTGCCTTGTGGTCACATGGACTCCTACGGGATCAGTGGACACCTATGTTACGACTTGCCGTAATTGACACTGTGTTTAACCAGTTATTTAATGATTACAGTTTCTAAGTCAGTATCTCAATGTGTTAGTAACATCGCTTTTAAGGTATTCTACTTATCGTGACATGGCAAAGAGACAAATCAGTATTTGTTTCTGGTTGACGTTGTTTAGTTGTTTTGTGGCGTGTCCTCACGTGTGGGTGCGTCCGGATCTGAAGATGCCCTTCGGTGGTGGTGTCACCATTTGATTGACAGGCCAGCGCAACACTAGAAACCTGGGATTAAGGTTGGCCAAGCATAAACAAACATGGCTATTTTAGGGGCCCAAAGGCAGCAACCAACATGTCCAAGAGACATTTGACTACCTTCATGTGTCAATTGTACTTTTCTCCACTCTTGTTTAGGTAAAGCCATTGTAACACATTGGAGTTTGACTACCTAGCACCCTCTCAGGGTTTGAATAACTGCTTTGCCCAGGGTTGTAAGGCTCATGTTAGGGCAACCCCATAAAGGTTGAGAATGTTTCCATGGGTACTCCTAGAAACGGTGGTAGTGGTAACCACTATTTTGAGGGCATCGCCAAAAATGTACGTACAATTCGAACAATGCATTCTCAATTGACATTATCAGTTGCTTTCTGTTGTTTGTCAATGGACATTTGAGTTTACTTTGGACTTGGAAATCAGTGTCACTAATGTCACCCATTCCCTTTGAGGATAGTCTTTAGTGTTTGGTATTTAGTGTTTGGTCTTTAGTGTTTTTAAGTCATGGATTTACCTTCAAAAGCTGCAGATTAGGATGAGATTTATTTCCGATTAAACCATAACCTCTCCTTGTACCGAGAGGATGTCATTGCCGATATGTAGATGAGAGACAAAGACAGAGAGATGGTAACAGAGACAGAGAGAGAGAGAGAGAGAGAGAGAGAGACAGCGAGAGAGAGACACAGAGAGAGAGAGAGAGACAGAGAGAGAGACAGAGAGAGAGAGAGAGACAGAGACAGAGACAGAGACAGAGAGAGAGAGACAGAGAGAGAGAGACAGAGACACAGAGACAGAGAGAGAGACAGAGAGAGAGACAGAGACATAGATATGGGAACAGAGACAGAGAGAGACACAGAGAGACAGAGACAGAGACAAAGCGAGAGAGAGGGAGAGACAGAGAGAGAGAGAGACAGAGACAGAGAGAGAAACAGAGACAGAGAGAGAGAGAGAGACAGAGAGAGAGAGACAGAGACAGAGACAAAGCGAGAGAGAGGGAGAGACAGAGAGAGAGAGACAGAGACAGAGAGAGACAGAGAGACAGAGAGAGAGAGAGAGAGAGAGACAGAGAGAGAGACAGAGCGAGAGAGACAGAGCGAGAGAGACAGAGCGAGAGAGACAGAGACAGAGAGACAGAGACAGAGCGAGAGACAGAGACAGAGACAGAGAGAGAGAGAGAGAGAGAGAGAGAGAGAGAGAGAGAGAGAGAGAGAGAGAGACAGAGACAGAGAGAGACAGAGACAGAGACAGAGACAGAGACAGAGACAGAGAGAGAGAGAGAGAGAGAGACAGAGAGAGAGACAGAGACAGAGAGAGCGAGAGAGACAGAGACAGAGAGAGAGAGAGAGAGATATAGGAACAGAAGAAGGAGAGGAGACAGAGATATAGGAACAGAAGAAGGAGAGGAGACTGTTTAGATTAGATTCGAACCATTTAGAGTGGATAACGAACAATAATGCCGCTCATGAGAGGATCAGATATGACTGCTCTTATTCACAAATGTAACACGGGATATGCACTAATCTTATTTATTTAAGAGCTTTAAAGGCTCACAATGAGGGCTTTAGGCTAAGGAGAAATCTGCTCTTATCATTAGTTTAGAGGGAAGGCCGATTATGAGCAAATTATAAAACAAAGAATTAAGTCAGGGAGCCCAATCTAGATGAGATCTCGGTTAAATAGAATCAATTTTGAAAAGTGCACCGACATATGGACTTCACCCCGGGAGACGCTAATGCACAGAGACACACACACACACACACACACACACACACACACACACACACACACACACACACACACACACACACACACACACACACACACACACACACACACACACACACACACACACACACACACACAAACCTAACCAAGGATGAATGCCCTTGACTCAGCAATACACTATACTATTCTTGCACCTTCACACTGATTTCAATTTGACCATCATTCTGAAGGTGGTTAAAAGATGACCTTAGGCACAACTCTCCATTAAGCATAAAAACCATATGTAATTACATTGCCCACCGTTGGCTCTTCTATGACCAAGCTACTAATTGAACCCACTATCTGCCACTCATCCTCAAAGAGCCATTAGGACAATGGAATCATCAAATCAAATCTAAATTAAATGTATTTATACAGCCCTTCTTTCATCAGCTGATATCTCAAAGTGCTGTCCTGAAACCCAGCCTAAAACCCCAAACAGCAAGCAATGCAGGTGTAGAAGCACGGTGGCTAGGTACTACCCAACTCCCTAGAAAGGCCAAAACCTAGGAAGAAACCTAGAGAGGAACCATAACTTGGTTAACTTGCAACTTGTACAGTTTCGGAGGACTTTCGGGCACCTTTTGGGGCCCTCATGATTATCCACATTTCCGATCACAATGTGTGCTACCCCTTCATTCCCCTCTGGAATGTCATCATCGTTATTCAAAACATCGCAAACGAACAAGCAACCCTTCCTCCTTCCCACACCTACCCCTCTCTCCTACCCCCCCCCCCCCCCCCCCCCCCCCCCACCTCTCTCACCCTAAAAACACAGTTTCTCTTGACTTGAACAAAAACAAACACTTCTTTGGATTGGTCTCATTGTTTCTGGGAAAACAATGGAATTGCATAGGGGCCAACTCTTTGGGTTTACCTACCCGACCCTGCATGATATTGGATGGGTGGTGGTGGGGGGCTAGATCTGACTGAACAAGAATGGGGTACCCCCTGTACCTCTCCCTCTGTCCCCCTCCGGGTCGGTTAATTTACCCTCAGTGGCTAATTAAACGAGGGGGGCGGTCCTTTGGGTGAAACGTCAATGCCCCCAACCCCCTCGTTCCCTCCTTGCCCCTGTCGCCGCCCCCCTTTGTTGTCTTAAAAGTGGCCGCGGGAGTGTTAATAATTTGTCACTCTGTTCTTTTTTCCCCCTCTCTCTCGGTCACTCTCCCTCTCCTCTCATGTCTCTTAAGTGATCGGGATGGGGTCCTTTTAAGGCCTCCCTCCTCCCTGTCCTCTGTCTTTCCATTCTATTCTCTCTTTCTCTTCTCTCCTATTCTATCCTCTTTCATGGTCCAGGGCCCCTGGCCCCACCTTTTCAATTTGGCCTGCTCTGCAGTGGCCCTTGGAGGGGGAGTGGACTAGAACTGTTGCTATCTCTGTGATGTTCTGTGATTTGGTGGTTGGTGGTTGGTGGTGGGATGGGGGGTGAGGTGGGTTTTGAAAGGGTAGCACACATTGTGATCGGAAATGTGGATAGTCATGAGGGCCCCAAAAGGTGCCTGAAAGTCCTCAAAGCTGTACAAGTTGCAAGTTATGTCTGTAACCTGGAAGCTATACTAATTCTAAGGAAGTTAGAACTAGAACTTGGCAGAATATTTCTACATGGGAATTCCATCCTCTCCTAAATGAGCCTGTTTCTCCCGAAACCAGGCGTTTCTCGGCTGCTTCAGGCAATGTAGGCTAGGCAAAGCAGCCAGCTAGTCGCAGGGCTGCCAAAAATGGAATTAAGTCAGTTGCCAGACTGGATAAGGAATTGGATTCTCTTTCTCCTCTCTGTTCTGTTATCCCCCTGGACCAGATCCTGTTGCCCCTGGGAGGGGGGGGAGGGGTTGAAGGGGGGTTATTGGGCCAGGTGGCAGGGTGCTGACAGAGAGCCACAGAGAGCCAGACCTCTGCCAGGTCTCCTACCCTTTGGCCCCTGACACCGACTGGAGGCCCAGGGCCCACGTCGAGACACACCTGCCCCAGAAACGCTGCTCCGTCTTGGGGTTGCCAGCTGCAGCTGGCCTGGGCCCTCCGTCTGGATGCCTGGGTCTTGCACTTTGGTGGTGGGGGCTATTCATCTTCACAGGATGCGCCAACTGGCTATCATACACTCAGGATGTTGATATCAGTACTTAGTGATATCAATAGCCTATAGCCCTATTTTGCTGGTAGCAACTTACGTGTGCCTGTCTGGTTGTTTCATGCAGGCACAAAAATATTTAAAGGGATTCCATGAATATGTATGATGACCAAACGGTCCTGAATTTATCAAAAATCCCCACATTTAATCATGACTAAATTGACAAATTCCATTTTTTCCCCCCCATTTTTCATTTTCTTTGTCTCTTAGTTCTTGAGTTTGAGTATTAAACCCATCACTGTGCTGGTCCCGTGGGAGTGGGTTTGGGCCTTGGCGCTAAGGACCATCGGACCCAAAATACACCCCCCCCCCATTATTTTTTATGAACATTATTATGTATTCCACCCAAGAATGATTTGGAATTTAAATTCCTCTATAATTGGGCCTATATTTTCACTGTCTGCCATGGTTCTGCTGCTATCAGTGAGGGGTAAGAATTAAGACCACATAGGGAAACTCAATAACATTTTTTTTTAAAGCCGGGAGACTTAAGTAGAAAATTGGCTTAGCATGCAGATAGCAAACTCAACAATAGGAACATATATATGGAGCTCAGGAGTGATTGAAGTCCCTGTCTTTCTGATGAACAAAGTGTTTGATATTTCGCCACGGCTCTTACATAAACTGCTAACTTGATTTCACACCGTCGGATCCGAGTGTGACAACAAACACTTTAATTAGGAGGGAGATGAGGGGACGGGGACTTTAATGTTCCTGAAGGGAACGAAGAAGGTGACAGACTGTAATAAATCCACAGCGCACTCCAGACAGCCTAAATATACTGTACAGCCAGAATGCTGCCAAAATATATACATTTCCCTTCTTTTGCTCTACCCAACTTTTCATATCTTATTATTTTTCCTCTTTCTCCTCCTCGGCTTGGGCGGTGCATATTTTTGCATAGATTTAAAGACACAGTGATATCTCGCCTGAACCTATGTGGTAATTTGCATTGTGTGTTTTTTTTGGTGACCCGTAATTAGTGGGTATGAGATTTGGGCAATGGGGTATGTATGGCCTCTATCAGTTTGTGTGTGTGTACCTTTCGGGTTTGTGTAGTGCCGCCACTAGAACCCGAGTGACATTTTCAGCACCTTTACAACCCCACCTCTCCGCAATCAAAGATTAGCCCCTTTCAAAGTGGTTCCATTCCGAAGTAATTGTTTTACGCCGATAAAAAGGAAATAAAGAGTCGAGAGGAAAGAATGGAAACAAAGAATGAAAAGCACAATGGACGGACACCTCCAACCCAGATTCCACTCACATTAGCCGCCTCTCGGACCTGATCGCAAAACCAGATAAACTTCCCAATAAACGAGCCAATCAAGACTCCCTTTCTTATTCTGACTGCCGACTCCCAACTCCCAACACCTCTAACCCAGTTTGGATTTATTGGTCAGCAAATAATCAAAGCACTTTTTCTTTAGGGGATTAGAGAAGGGGCTGAGCTTAGCCCGCTGGACCAAACACTAGCGGGAGGCCAGGGGGTCCCCTTATCAGGGCCCGGCTTCTGGAGCCAGCTTCACTACAGGACAGGTTGCTTTCATATTCCCTCCGTCTGGTGGAACAACAAAGGCCTGACAGCACCCGGCAATACTGCCCCAAAACGTCTGATGGGACGTTAAGGATCCGCTCGCCCCTACGCCGCCTTTATGCCTTCATGTATTCATCAGTAGGATGAGTCGGTGAGTCTATGAGATCTCCCCTCACCACCCCTTCTATTAAACAGGGTTCATTTCTTCATCTCGCCTCGTTTGCCTCTTCTGTTCAACGGGGAAAGGCCCAGGTCAGTGCCTTGCAAAAGTCTTCAGACCCCTTGGATTTCGTCACGTTTCATGACGTGGGATTAAGATGTATTTAATTGTAATCTTTTTGTCAACAATCTACACAAAATATTCTAATGTCAAAGTGGGAGAAAAATGCTAACATTTTTTAAAGATGAATAAAAACTAAGCAAAATATAGTCACTGCATAAGTACTCAGCTCCCTGAGTCCACACACGTTAGAAACACATTTGAGAGCGATTACAGCTGAGAGTCTTCTTGGGTAAGTCGCGAAGAGCTTTGCACAACTGGATTGTGCAATATTTGCCTATTATTCTTTTCAATATTCTTCAAGCTCTGCCAAGGTGTTGGGGATTATGGTTAGATAGCAATTTTCAAGTCTTGCCATAGTTTTTAAGTCAAAATTGTATCTTGGCCACATCGAAACATTCACCGTCTTCTTGGTAAGTGACTCCAGTGTAGATTTGGCTTTGCGTTTTAGGTTATTGTCCTACTCAAAGGTGAACTCCTCTCCAAGTGTGGTGTAAAGCAGACTGAACCAGGTTTTCCTGTAGTGTTTTGCCTGTGCATAGCCCTATCCCGTTTTTTCCACCCCTGAAAAGCCCCCCAGTATTTTCCGATGTCAAGCGTACTCATACCATGATGCAGCCACCACCATGCTTGAAAATAAGGAGCCAGTTGCTCAGTGGATTTTCCCCGAACACAGGGCCTTGCATTTGGCCAAAAAAGTGTATTTATTTGCCATGTTTTTTTGCAGTATTACTTTAGTGGCGTGTGGAACTGATGAAGGGTTAGTCATTTAAAAATGCTGTAACTTTTTACGGGATTTGTTACAACTAATTTTACTCCTCAACTCATTTTGGCCTGTCTAAACAAAGGGGCTGAATACTTATGCAACAACTCTATTTTTGTTATTAAATGTTATATCAATAAAAAAAAATTATTGTGTGTAAATTGTTGACAATTAACTCAATTTGAATCCCACGTTGTAACACAATACAATGTGAAGAAATCCAAGGGGTAAGAATTATTTTGCAAGGCGCTGTATACGAATATATGTGGACTGATCGCAAGGTGTTCATTTCTCCATATCTCTCTCTCTTAAATGGGAACAGCCCAGGTCAAGCCTGTGTATATAGATATCTATCGGTTGGCCTATTAAACAGGGCTAATTTAGTCATCTTCACTCATTTTCTCTTGAATGACAATGGCCCAAGTCGAGCCTATGTACGTGGATGTAAATGATCCGTATATGTGATGCGATGTATATACCACAGTCTGATGAAGGAGAGTGTCCTTCACCTCGATAAGCTTCACGAGACAGGCTTGACCCCGCCCTTCACCTGCGCGCCATCTCTCCGTCTGTCATCGTAACACTGCTGAGTGGATGTATTGAGAGAGGAGAGAGGCGAGGACCTGCCTATTTGGCCCCTCCCCCATAACCCTGGATGTGTGGAATAGGAGATATTGCCACTGCTTCCCATATAGAGAAACATATAATAATACAGTGTTGCATGTCCTTAAGTACGGCTTCCTCTGTGAATGAGGTGGGATGGTTGGAGCCTGGAGTCTTTAAGCAACTAAGCCTACGTCTAATATCATCATTGTTCGGCTGCAGAACAGAGTTTCCTCCAGTAGCTACGGTCGACAGCTCCCCCGCAACTCCCTGATTCAGAGGGTTTGGGTTAAATGGGGAAGACACATTTCAGTTGAAGGCATTTAGTTGTACAACTGACTAGGTGTCCCCCCTTTCCCTGTCACTCACTGGCGAGGTTTGACATTTGACGTGGTTGATGTGCTTGAAGCCATTCAAGTCAGTGAATGGAAGTACACGCAAGCCTCGTTCCAATGTCCACACTAGCATACCAGTTAGTACGCGTGCCCAATACATTGCCTCATTTCTAAGTCGTATGCTAGTAAGGATATTATCAGAACTACTGAACAAGGCAGAATGGCCGACTGGTTGTCTGGCACAGCCAGGTTGAGAAAAGGTGTTGGACGGTGGGGCAGGAAGTATGACTGAGATTACCCTGAGACTGGAGAACAACAAGGACAATAGAGAACTCTGTGTTGTAAAGGAGGGCAAGCGGATGAGGTGTGGTGTGTGTGTGGGAGTGCGTGTGCCATCGCCGTGGCCCAGTCTCCTCACTTACGTGACAGTGTGTGTCTGTGTGTAATGGTGTGTGTGAGAGTTCAAAAGAGGGCTCTCTTGTTGACATAACATAGCATTGTCTAAGCTACGTATAGCGTAGCATAGTTCACACATACTATTCATGTAGCCTATTCATGTGCCATATAAGCATGTGATGCTAGGCTTGGCGAGGCTATGCTAAACTGGTGTGGTATTGTTAGGGATAGGTGCGGAATAGCGGGTCATTGAGACTGATGGGGCACCTGTTCTGGGCTGTGGGACCCGTTTAGAGCCGTTGTGAGTGCCAGGAAATCCCTCTAGTGGTAGCTATGAATCACCACACTTCTGGCTGCTTTATTTTCTCTTATTTTACATCTTTGACCGGTCCGACTTTTCTTCTAGTCACTACTCCTCATGGGACAATTACCCGGACCCCAATGATATTGGAAGCTTGGCTCCAATGTTGCCTCTCGTCATTCAGCTCCTCTTCGGTGAAGATTTTTTAAGGGGGATACACAAAGGATTGACATATTGCCTTAATGAGGGTTGCAGGAATATTCATATTCAGACCTGTATCAAGAATATATTCAACATGATGTCATTTCTGCTGTTGCCGTGTAATAATAGCTCAGTGCTGCGTATGTCACTTGCCAGGATAAATGACGTCAAATTGAAAGTGTCATGAGATCTTTTGGTGAAATGACTGCTGTACTGGGTTAGGAACCAACTGTGTGCCTGTTTGTGATGTCTTGCCAACTCCTCTTGTCATTGTCACACCAATGGCACAAACAGATCTGGGACCAGGCTAGCCGGCAAGGGCACATTCAACTATAAAATGTTCAATATGCCACTGAAAATATCGAAAGCTGCAATTCATTTTATGATACCGGAAACTACTGGAGAGTAATTCAAAGCTAAGTTGGATGCAAAAACAACTTCTAACCTATTTGTCCATCTGAGGGTTCTTGTTTCAAACACACACCATACCATCTTTAAAGGTATATTTTACCCAGAATACAAACTAACAGGATTTTCCATCTACCTTGGCTGTAGTTTGTTCAAGAAGGAAGTTTTGGGATATTTAGTTTCCTTTCAACACTTAATAGCCATATTTTGTAACTGTTAGCATTCTCAGTAAGACAACATTAAACTGTTCTTATCTCTGTGTAATAAAACTGTAATTACTTTTGGAACATTTTGTTAGCATGTTGTTACATGATACGTAGGTAATTACATTTGAATTGCATAGCAATGAGCTGAGAGTTTCTGTAACTACTGTACACAAGAGGAATAGTGACTGCACAGTAACTCCATTATTATGCAATTATAAAACCATTTCCAAAGTCCTATGTAACAACAATGTTGCTATTGTAATAATGACAAAGTTACTACACATGTATAAGAACTTGATGTCGAGTGTTACTGTATTACCTTATGTCTCACTCATTATGAAAATGTGTTTGTTAGTAATTTTCAAGCTTCAAAAGTGGTCTACGCTAATGTTGAAGTGATTCCACGTCCCTCATAGACAGTATTTCATTCAAGGCTATAGGCTATATTAAGATTCATATCTACGAGCCATCCAAACCATGTGCTTATGATCATATATTTAGACTAATTCAACTAGCTGTTGTATTTTTGGGTTCTTCATCAAATAGTTGGCAGCCATCAAATACAATTTTGGGGGGGGTTTCAAATAACTTGCATACATTGAAATAAATATGAATATGATTTGTTTTTCTGAGAGGTATTCAAAATACTAATAATAGATTTTTGTTGTTGTTGCTGAGACCTGTATTTCAATATTAAAGAAAATACACTATATGGCCAAAGGTATATGGACACCTGCTCGTCGAACATCTAATTTGAAAATTATGGGCTTTAATATGGACTCTTCTGGGAAGCTGTTGGAACATTGTTGCAGGGACTTGCTTCCATTCAACACGGGGGCATTGTCATGCTGAAACAGGAAAGGGCCTTCTCCAAACTGTTGCCACAAAGTTGGAAGCATGAAAAACAGCCCAGACCATTATTTATCCTCCACCAAACTTTACAGTTGGCACTATGCATTCTGGCTGGTAGCATTCTCCTGGCATCCACCAAACCCAGATTTGTCCGTCAGGCTGCCAGATGGTGAAGCGTGATTCATCACTCCAGAGAACGCTTTTCCACTGCTCCAGAGTCCAATGGTGGTGAGCTTTACACCACCCCAGCCAACTCTTGGCATTGCGCATGGGGATCTTATCCTTGCGTGCGGCTGCTCGGCCATGGAAACCCATTTCATGAAGCTACCGAGGAACAGTTATTGTGCTGACGTTGCTTTCCTGTGGCAGTTTGGAACTTGGTAGTGAGTGTTGCAACAGAGGACAGACAAATTTTATGCGCTACGCCCTTCCGCACTCGACTGTCCCGTTCTGTAAGTTTGTGTGGCCTACCACTTCGGGGCTGAGCCGTTGTTGCTCCTAGACATATCGACTTCACAATAACATCCCTTACAGTTGCCCGGGGCAGCCCAATCAGGGCAGAAATTTGACAAACTGACTTGTGACTGTGACCTATGGCGGTGCCACGTTGAAAGTCACTGATTTCTTCAGTAACGCCATTCTACTGCCAATGTTTGATTATACACCTGTCAGCAACAGGTGTGGCTGAAATAGTGAAATCCACTAATTTGAAGGGGTGTCCACATACTACAGTATATATAGTGTAGTTGCTTATTAGTTGAGACTCTATATAAACTATGTTTGACTACCTTCAGTATTTGAAAAGTTCTTCTTTTCAAATAAACTACAAAATGCAACTATTTCCTGCCCAGGTCTTCAAGAGACACAGAGTACCAAACTGCCACTCTCGTCACAACACCGTTTTAATTACTGTCTCCATACATCCCCAGGCAGAGTATTCTCTCCAAGATCACAGCAAACAAATATGTCGTGCAGAGCAGTCGACAGGTGACAAAACTCATTCAATTCAAAATGTTGACTTGCACAAGTGTCTGTGAATGTGCCCTTTGGTCTAGTTGGCCTTCACACCTAGCCCAGGTGGATAGGTAGATTGCTGTATCACTGCGTTCTTTAGAGTCTAATGCCTGTAGTTTCATCAACATAGGTGTTGATTGACTTGAAATAATTTATATGATCATTTAAATTGACACGGCCAGAGACAAATGTGCTGTGCTCTGCAAAGTCATGTGCTATACTTTTGGTCTATGGCAAACGCGTCGAAAAAAGGGTTATTCAGCTGTCCCCATAGGAGAACCCTTTTTGGTTCCAAGTAGAACCCTCTGTGGAAATGGTTCTACATTGAACCCAAAAGCGTTCTGCCTGGAGCCAAAATGGTTTTACCTGGAACCAAAAAAGGATATTCTACAGGGACAGCCGAAGAACCCTTTTAGGTTCTAGATAACCCTTTTTTTTCTAAGAGTGCAGAGAAAAAAGCTGGCATCTAACCCCAATTTGCATCACACTAATTCTAATTCCAAGTTATCATACTTTCTTGCATTCTCTCTGTTGTCTTTTTTTGTCCTCTCTCCCTCTACCTTCTCATCCCCCACTTTTTTTGTATGAGCCCTCAGGGTAGCCGCTCATTGAGAGAGGAGAAGAAAGGCGACATAAAGGAGAGAGAGTAAAAGCTGAGGAGGTGCGGGGGGGACACAATGCTCTCCAGAGGAGACAGTCACACGCTCCCATTGAGGAGGGGACAGGGACAGAGTGGCGCCAGGGCTCAGGGCGGACACATTCATAATCACACATGGCAAGGGAGAGAGACAAAGAGAGATAGAAAGAGAAAGTGTGTGTGTGTGTGTGTGTGTGTGTGTGTGTGTGTGTGTGTGTGTGTGTGTGTGTGTGTGTGTGTGTGTGTGTGTGTGTTAGATTAAAGATCACAAACTAAGGTGAGCTGTAAGTAATACATTACTGTGCACAGGCGTGCCTGCATACCTGCACATGTCTGTGATATGTCCTCAGATTCATCACATTGAATACAACAGAAACTAACATAAACCACAGGTCAAGGAGGTGAGTGAGGTTGATTGGTGCTGGTGCGTGAGAGTGCGTGCACGTGTGTCAGTCTGTCCGTCACTCACACGGTCGGACCCCAGTCTACTTCCAACATGGCCGCAGGGCTCTTCAACAGATCGGCATGAGGTGACATGGCGGCATAGGCATGAGAGACCGCCAGCCGTCTTAAAAGGTCACTGAGGACAAATCCTCCACCCCATCTGACTGCTGTTGTCCCTAAGGACAGGTCAAGAGTTGAAAAGTTCACCCACGGAGAAAGGTGAGGAAGCCAGTCATGCAAATATGAGAAGGTGACACGGGAGAGGATTAGTGAAACTAGGTGAAAGAGAAAAAACCAAGATGAGCACAAAACCCTGTCCTGTGATAAGTGGCTACAGAGTAAACTGAGATGTTTTATGTTTTTTGTGTGTGATTATTCTAATTTGTGAAACAATGTAATCAGAATTGGAGTGTGGGTTGATGGTCTCAGAGGCCAAATGCAGCCATTTTATCTCAATTCAATCTCAATCAAGTCATTTCTTGGTAACATTTAAGTACTTTACTGTGATTGTTTTAAATGAAAATGCTCAAAAATAAACTAAAGAAGCTTCTTAGCAAAGAGCAATTTCTCTAGGACTGCTAGGGGAGTGTTCTGAGTGGGAAAGGGTAAAACTAAAAACTAGCTGTTATTGGCAGAGAGGTTTGGAACTCTCTTTCTTATTGGTCTGTTAACTAATTTACCACCTGGTGATGTCACCAAGCAGGCCAAAACTCCATTCCACCAAAACAGGCAGAAATTTCAGGAGATCTTTTCAAATAAGGGCATTACTATAATTTTCACAATTTAACAGAATTATTCCAATGTCATAGTGTGGGAATATATTCAAATATAGGAAAATCACGTATTTTACTGCACTGTGTCTTTAATTATGTTTCTAGTTATTATATTATAAGTCTAGTTATTATTAGAGGCTGTTAATAATGCCTAAGGCCAAATCTAATTGTTATGTATTGGCTAAGTAATGCTTTATTCATGCTGAATTACAAACTTAGTAATGGTTTAAACATGTGTTATTACAGACAATTGGCTAAATAATGGTTTAATCATCCTTAATTACAGTGCCTTCAAAGTATTCACACTCCTTTACTTTTTCCACATTTTGTTGTGTTACAGCCTGAATTTAACATGGATTAAATTGAGATGTTGTGTCACTGGCCTACACACAATACCCCATAATGTCAAAGTGGAATTATGTTTTAAGAAATGCTTACAAATTAATTTAAAAAATGAAAAGCTGAAATGTCTTGAGTCCTACAATTCTCTGTAAGGTCCCTCAGTCGAGTAGTGAATTTAAAGTACAGATTCAACCACAAAGACCAGGGAGGTTTTCCAATGCCTCGCAGAGAAGGGCACATATTGGTAGATGGGTGCAAATATAAAAAGCAGATATTGAATATCCCTTTGAGCATGGTGAAGTTATTAATTACACTTTGGATGGTGTACCAATACATCCAGTCACTACAAAGATACAGGCGTTCTTCCTAACTCAGTTGCCGGAGAGGAAGGAAACCGCTCAGGGATTTCACCATGAGGTCAATGGTGACTTTAAAACAGTTACAGATCTTAACGGCTGTAATAGGAGAAAACTGAGATGGATCAACAACATTGTAGTTACTCCATAGTACTATCCTAAATGACAGAGTGAAAAGAAGGAAGCCTGTACAGAATAAAACTATGCATCCTGTTTGCAATAAGGCACTAAAGTAAAACTGCAAAAAAATGGGGCAAAGAAATTAACTTTATTTCCTGAATATAAAGCATTATGTTTGGAGCAAATCAACTCAACACATTACTGAGAACCACTCTTATGGGTATGTTATGGGTATGCTTGGCGCTGTGTGGGCGAGCAGTTTGCTGATGTCAACTTTGTGAACAGAGTTCCCCATTGTGGCGGTGGGGTTTTGGTATGGACAGGCATAAACTACAGACAACGAGCACAATTGCATTTTATTGATGGCAATTTTAATGCGCAGAGATGAACGTGACAAATCCTGAGGCCCGTTGTCGTGCCAATCATCTGCCGCCGTCACCTCATTTTTCAATACACAATTCCTGGAAGCTGAAAATGGCCCAGTTCTTCCATGACCTACATGACCATTACCAGACATGTCACCTATGAGAATGTTTGGGATGCTCTGGATCGATGTGTACGACAACGTGTTCCAGTTCTCGCCAATATCCAGCAACTTCACACATCCATTGAAGAAGCTTGGGACAACATTCCACAGGCCACAATCAACAGCCTGATCAACTCTATGCAATGGAGATGTGTCACGCTGCATGAGGCAAATGGTGGTCACACCAGATACTGACTGGTTCTCTGATCCACACCCCTACTTTTTTTTAAGGTATCTGTATTCCCAGTCATGTTAAGTCATGTATTTCAATTGACTGATTTCCTTATGTGAACTGTAACTCAGTAAAATCTTGTTGCATGTTGCATTTATTTTTTTGTTCCGTGCACAGTCCAAGTGCGCAAAGCTCTTAGAAATTTACCCAGAAAGACTCACAGCTATGATCAATATCAAATGGTGATTCTAACATGTATTGACTCAGGGGTTGTGAATTCTTATGTAAATGAGATATTTATGTATTTCATTTTCAATAAATGTGCAAACATTTCTGAAACACACGTTTTCACTTTGTCATTATGGGGTATTTTGTGTAGATGGGTGAGAGAATTTTTTTTTTTTTTTAAATCCATTTTGAATTCAGGCTGTAACACAACAAAATGTGGAATAAGTCAAGGGGTATGAATACTTCCTGAAGGCTCTGTGTGTACATGCATAGCAATGCTTCACCACAATGAATCGATAGGACTCATTTGTCGTTCCAGTTTCAGATTGGTTGACTATTTCAAAGGTGAGAGAAACTAAAAAGTACTTTTCCATTGATGATTATGTGTTCCATCACGGGGCCATTGAATCCATTCTCAAGGGTTAAGCAGTGGCCTTAACTGACTCACAGGTTTATCCAACGATCCTCACGCCCCAGCTAGCACGGCGAACTGATCGGGGCCGACAGAGCCCAAATTCTTCACATTGTTCCATTCATCTCAGAGAACATGGCTTGTCTGTCAAAGATGCTCCCTGGAGAGAAAAACCTTGGTCTAGAAGGTAGAATCTGCCTTGCTCCCATCCCTTGCTCAAATCCAAACCTTATAGCCATCATACGCTATAGACAACAACCACCTTGGCTGGGAACCAGCACTTCAGGGCACTTTCTATCAGCAGCGTTCCAGGCAGATGGGGAAATGAGTGTGATTGGCAAAGAGGAAAGGAGGAAGACGAGGCGACTGACTGAGAGGATACTGTTGCCAAGGAGGCGAGGGTTGGGTTTGGGGGGGTTGTGGGGCGTGACCACTCTTAATTATCCGATATGGTTGCCAAGCGTTGGCACGGGGACATGTTCAGAAATCGAGTGACAGGTTGCCAGCTCGGTGGGAGAAGAGCCAATAGGTGCGTTCTCTGGGTTTCGAATGACAAGCGCCAAGTGACTAATGCTTTTGGAGCATTGGATGGGGGCCTACGCGCCATCAAACACGCACCAATGGATCTCCCCACAGTCGTCAGTCATCATCACATGCAATACAGAACAGCAGTTGAGCAACAACACCAGTCAAAAAGACGGGACTGATGCCGACCGTATCTGTTTGGTTGTGAGGCTTCCCTATCAGTCCGATCTGAATGGCCCCACACTTTTAATCCTTGGTTTAGATTAGTTTCTCGCTCCAATCCCTTAAATCCCTCTCGGAATGTTTCTGTGCTGCATGTTACTCTCACCGAGATATGGATCGACTGTTAGAGCGATCAGCGATTGGTCATTGACTGCAGTCACCTCATGGAATCAGTCTCAGAACAAAACAAAGCCGGCCTCCATGTTGCATGAGAGATACTGAAGGCGTGGTGCGACTATCAGGGGAGGCACCGAAATAGCGGATCAGTGTTGGGTTCGTAGGGGTCAAAGAAGAGGCGGCGGTAGACACTGGCTAACCTGTCCTTGTTGCCGGCCTTCAGGAACTACTTTCTTTCAGTCACTCAGAGATGGGGGATGGGATGGAGATAACACGGCCATAGCAGGTGAGATCACTGACTCTGGGTTCAACTGCATGTCAGGTGAAATTCCCACAATGCCCTCTGTTTTCATAGTCTACACAAACATGGAACTGAGATCCAATCGCCCCCACTCTTTTGTTGTCTTTCAAACCTTTTCTTGTATTGTTGTGGCGTTTTAAGGCCTGCAAATATTTATAATCCTCACAGAGCAGACACAGAAGACATAACAAACAACCGTCGAAAGACTGCACTTGACGCCAGTAGTGCCCTAAAAACAGTCGTTGTTTGGATTGGGTTGAAAACGACTATGTTGAGTCCATATAAGTTCAAATGGCGAGCGATGAAGGCTAGGCTAATATCAAAGCTCACCGGTTGGTCAGAAAACGGCATTCCGTACATTCCTCTCCCAGTTCTGTCAGCTTAACCTCAGTGCTGAGAGACTTTTTCACTAGTGCCGTAATTACTGTGGATGGAAGGCAACAGGAAATTGTTATTCGCAAACTACTTTGTCTCTCTCTCTGTCAAAGTGTGTGAAGACGCAGCTGTGGTGGGTCAGTCATCCCTCTCCTCAGGCTTGTCTCTGTGACTGACAAGGGAAGCCAGGTTTGGGCTGGTAGACATTGTGTGGTCATGAGAGCTGTGGTAAACAAGCTAGGCCATGCCTCTATCGCCGCTACACAGCCAGGCATTTAGGTGTCAGTCATCGGGAATGGCGCTTTGTTAGCGCGTCAACACTTGAGAAGGGGGCCAGAGAGGAAAGGACGTCTTATTAAAAACTATTTGTGATTAATATTTCCATGTCACTGCTGAGTGAATGGAGAAGTGTGTGTGCCCCTGTGTGTGTGCCAGTGCATAATGTGTTTGTGCATGTGTGTATGCACACGTGTGTGTCTGTGCGTGACTGTGTGTGTGTGTGCGTACATCTGTGTTTGTGCATGTGTGTATGCACACATGTGTGTCTGCACGTAATTGTGTGTCTGCACGTAATTGTGTGTTTACGTGTATGTGTGTGTGCCTGTTTCAATCCGGAATGTGTAACGTATTACACACACACACACACACACACACACACACACACACACACACACACACACACACACACACACACACACACACACACACACACACACACACACACACACACACACACACACACACACACACACACACTGACTGAGGCATGGCAGGTTGAAACCTGCTGAGCAAACTACTCAAGGCTGCTTAGTCATGCATTGTCTGTGGTAGATGATGACTTTAGAGAGGAATGAAAAAACTCACCTCCCTGTCGAAAGAGTCACAGTCATTAAGGCCTAGTGGATTCAGTCAGACCCTACATGTAAAGGCAAGCTGAAGAGGTCACGACGACTACAGCTCCTCTCCTCTATATGACCATCAATGTCGTGCCTAGTTTGTCGTAAACACAAGTAGAGGTATCTTCATCTTACAGTATCCCTTTTGATCTACTGTCCAAGTGTCAAGGAATCTATGTGTTATGTAGGATCTGAAAAATGTAAATGTGAATTATACACATCCCACTGCTGACTCCAATGCGCTTCTGCCCAGTGTCAAGGCATTTACGCTTATGTACGTAGGATAGGACTTAAACTGTTCTAGATTTACCGGTGGTAAAGTTATTGTGAATGAAGAAGTAGTGGCAATAGCAGCACTTTCCATACTGGCCCTCATTTCTGAGCACAGCCTATCACTTTTCTCATGCAAGTGGTGACCTCTGCTGGTACAGTATAAGAACCGAACCATCAACTTGTTTAGCTTTCTTGAAACTAACACTATCTCAACATTTTGTCTCATTGCACCTTCCTGAATAGACCACTGGCGTCATGACACCTTCTTTCATCTGTAACCACCGGAGGCTGGTTGCACCTTAATTGGGGAGGAATTGCTCAGGGTAATGGCTGGAGCGGAATCAGTGGAATGGTATCAAACACATCAAACACAAGGACGGCTTGTAATAATGGCTGGAACGGCGCAAATGGAATGGGATCAAACACATGGAAACTATGTGTTTGATGTATTTGATACCATTCCACTGATTCCGCTCCACCCACCTTATTGTGGGAAGCTTGTGGAAGGCTACCTGAAACGTTTGACCCAAGTTAAACAATTTAAAGGCAATGCTACCAAATACTAATTGAGTGCGTGTACACTTATGACCCACTGGGAATGTGATGAAAGAAATAAAAGCTGAAATAAACTATTCTCACTACTATTATTCATAATAATGCAGAGTAAAGGATGTGGTTTGGTGACATCATAAAGGTGTCTGTTTATTTTGTCATTAACTACCTGCACAATATTGTGAGTGACATACCCTTCTTCAACATTAAAATACAGGCTGGGGCCCAGATAACAGCACATGGAGAGGAAAACAGCAGTCTGGTATAGTCATTACAAGCCGTCCTCCCCTCAGCATCCTCCACTGTGTAACCATCAAAACAATAGACATAGATACTTTTGTACCTGTTTCCTCCAGCATCTTCACAAGGTCCTTTGCTGCTGTTCTGGGATTGATTTGCACTTTTCTCACCAAAGTACGTTCATCTCTAGGAGACAGAACGCGTCTCCTTCCTGAGCGGTATGACGGCTGCGTGGTCCCATGGTGTTTATACTTGCATACTATTGTACAGATGAACGTGGTACCTTGAGAAGTTTGGAAATTGCTCCCAAGGATGAACCAGACTTGTGGAGGTCTACAATTTTATTCTGAGGTATTTGACTGATTTCTTTTGATTTCCCCATAATGTCAAGCAAAGAGGCACTGAGTTTGAAGGTAGGCCTTGAAATGCATCCACAGGTACACCTCCAATTGACTCAAATGACATCAATTAGCCTATCAGCAGCTTCTAAAGCCTTGACATCATTTTCTGGAATTTTCCAAGCTGTTTAAAAGCACAGTCAACTTAGTGTATGTAAACTTCTGACCCACTGAAATTGTGACACAGTTCATTATAAGTGAAATAATCTGTCTGTAAACAATTGTTGGAAAAATGACTTGTGTCATGCTCAAAGTAGATGACCTAACCAACTTGCCAAAACTATAGTTTGTTAACAAGAAATATGTGGAGTGGTTGAACAACGAGTGTTAATGACTCCAACCTTAGTGTGTGTAAACTTCCGACTTCAACTGTACATGCAATGTAGCCTACAGGCCAGCAGAGGCATAGGCTAGCATATAGGGCATAGCAGCAGAAAAAAATGTATACTCCTGCTGCATATGTACATTATGGTGTCCTTATTTGACCCCCAAAACACACCACACCTATGCGGTTCTCAATTGTAGGCTAGTGATGTCATCAACCAAACCCCCCTCTCACCCCAGACTTGATCATTAGGATAGGCTACACTTTATGCAACAGTGATCATTAATGGGCTAAGATTACGGCGCAGTCAATCTATTTTAGTCCACTAAAGCTTATTTGCGAACTAGACTGTAGTGCGAGAGAGAGTGACTCCCGGGTGAGACTGATAGATAGCGGATCCGAGTATAACTGCATAGCGGAGCGCGTTTCTCGTCCTCCGGGCTCGCGTTTCCCTGAGGTTGCTGCAACGCTCTCTATGTCCTTATCTCCCCGACAATCTCGCACTGAACTATTTTCAGCTGGACTCGCAAAGACAGACGGGCGGACATACTGTAGCGAGGGGACGGACCCGGGTTCACCATGTTGACATTGTTGTCAGCGATGTACATAGTGGTGCGGGCGGCATCGTCGGAGGTAAGAGGCTTCTCCTTGACCGCAACAGCATACAAAGGGGGCTCTCAAACGAAATATGAAGGCTACCTTTGAATAAACTACAGTTGCAAATTTGACATTGACTCTCCTCCATATAGCACATGTCTTGTTGAATTACCGCGATAAACTCTTACCAACCTAATCTTATTGGGTAGCCTAGTGAAACATTGGTTTATTCGGATCCATATTAGTTTTTGCAGAAGCTTCAGCTATTCTCTCTGGGTAGTGGACACTATCCACTAGAAAATGATAGTCTCATAGGCTACTATTTTGTGGTATCTATCCGTAGGCTATCCCTCAGTCAACAAGACATTCGAATTGAGTAGTCTACTCTGAGGCCTACTCATTCATAATGTAGCCGACAGACTGTCTGTGGCTGGACTGTCCTGTCTGTGTGACCCCATCATCATCCATTCATTCACTGCTTCCACTACGCAGCTTTGGTAAAGGGTGGCAGGTAGCCTAGTGGTTAGACTAACCGAAAGGTTGCAAGATCCAATCCCCGACCTGACAAGGTAAAGAAAAACAAAAGAACGCGAGCGGGTGTTCATTGCAGATTACAACATGGATAGCTCCTTGCCACCCAGTGCATCAGACAGTCGCTGCCTCCATAGGGAAGTCAACTATTTTCACCGGGCGATTATGTAACATTAATTGCACACTTCCCACAATCATAATGAAACGGATCTAATTAAGCTATAAAGCACGAGGGGCTGTGCAATATGGCCATATATCACGGCAAAGGGCTGCTCCTTTGAATGACGCAACACGAGTGCCTGCATGCACCCCTTAGCCGTGGTATATTGGCCATATACCACAAACCCCCTAGGTGTCTTATTGCTATTATAAACTGGTTATCAGCGTAATTAGAGCAAGCAGTAAAAAAAAAATGTTTTTCTTATATGGGTGGTATATAGTCTGATATACCACGATTGCCAGCCAATCAGCATTCAGAGCTGGAACCGTCCAGTTTATAAATCGTTTTTTTTTCTGTTTGCATAACAGTAATCACATTTTTAGCCATGCAGTGTTTTGTTGGAGTGTATACCGTGTGTATCCTGTATATAAGACTAATAAAACTTAAATAAAGGTAAATAACATTAGGTAACTAAGTGACATGTTATATCTGCTCTGGAAAATACTAGGCTGCATGTCAGTGTTAGGTCCTGGTTGCTTGATGTAATAGAGTGGACATTAATTATAGTTAGAAGTCAACAGGCTTAGTTCTTGAAACGGGTTCTTTTGAAACCTCCGAATGTATCTCCAGAGGGACCTGCCAGAAAGGATGGAATTATGGCGCTTCCCAACTAAATTGTATTCACTAAACCTAACCTTGTTCTTACCCCCACCATAGAAAAAAAAGCTAATATGCCTGCTCATCAGTTGTGAAGATAGTGCCACCTTAGTCTGTTCTATTGCCAAGCAGCTTGTGACTAGTCTACCAGAGCCACATCACTGCACTTGACTTCAAATGACCCCACTCTTGACCCCAGTGGAGGCTACAGACGGACTTCTTGTTCCAATAGTCTTCTATTAGAAAAAGTTAGGCGGACGTTATACTTACTACTTGAGGATGAATCATATTTTCTGTTTGAATTAGGCTACCAGTTGGCTTATGACCGATTTGATTTCACCCACCTACTAAATAAAGATGCAGGTCGTAAGGCTGGGAGAGGACGTGGTTTTCAAGTTAAACCAATATGCACAAATGTTCTCCAGCACTTTCACTTATCAGTGGTCATGAAGCAATGAGGCAATGAAAGAGAAGTGTCTCCATCTTACAGACAACGACCATTAATAGTTGCTTAGTAGTAAATCACCAAACTAACATTTAACTCAGTCTAATCAGGCTTTTGTTGGGTGTGAATGAATCGTTGCTTGAAATATTGTTCATCATGTAATAGTCGCTCTTATTAACTTTAATTCTAAACCATTAATAGATCATTTATAAACCATGTTTTTGATTTGCTGAACATTAATCCGGTTGTTATGCTCAATCTTTATAGAAAAATGCTGTGTGCTGTAATGTAGGTGTGATGCATTTGTAAAACCAAACATAGATTGATATCAGGGTATAGGCCTACTTAGGGACAATTCATTTGCTGAATTCAACTTGGTATAGGCTACCAAAATTCCACTCAAAACATCCCAACACAACCCTAATGAATATATCTGATTAATGAAGTGTATAGATTAAAATGTGTGTTTTCTTAAAAATAGATTTAAAAAAAGCTTGGCCCAGTGCAAATACTATGCCACCCTCCTTCATTCATTGTATATATTGTATAATGTATATATCTGATTAATGAAGTGTATGGATTAAAATGTGTGTTTTCTTAAAAATAGATTTAAAAAAAGCTTGGCCCAGTGCAAATACTATGCCACCCTCCTTCATTCATTGATTAGAGTACAGTGAGAACTGCAAATAACTGTGTACAGAAAATCCCTAGGATACTGTCGATCCAGTCCTTCTAGAGGAGTGATGAACGTTTGTTAATTTATTAAAAAGTTATACAAAATGTGCGGCTAAAAGAAGCAAGAAGCAAGGTATTAGCAGTGGTGTAAAGTACGTAAGTACTACTTAAGTCGTTTTTTTGGGGTTCTGTACTATTTATACTTTTCACTACTTTTACTACATTCCTAAAGAAAATAATGTACTTTTTACTCCATACATTTTCCCTGACACCCAAAAGTACTCGTTACATTTTAAATGCTTAACAGGACAAGAAAATGGTCCAATTCACTCACTGGTCCAATAACATCCCTGGTCACCCGTACTTCATCTGATCTGGCGGATTCACTAAACACAAATGCTTAATTTGTAAATTATGTCTGAGTATTGAAATGTGCCCCTGACTATCTGTAAAATAAAAAAATAAAAAATAAAAAAATCGTGCCGCCCAGTTTGCCTAATATAAGGAATTTGAAATGATTTATACTTTCACTTGTACTTTTGATACCTAAGTATATTTTTGAAATTACATTACTTTTGATACTTAAGTATATTTCAAGTCAAATACTTATAGACGTTTACTCAAGTAGTATTTTACTGGGTGACTTTCACTTTTACTTAAGTCATTTTCTATTAAGGTATCTTTACTTTTACTCAAGTATGGCAATTGGGTACATTTTCAACCCCTTGGTATTAGTAAAAGGAGATATTTGAACGCCGCTCATACACAGGTTTTTTAGATGTATGGTCCATATAAGGTTATATGGGCGTGGCCTACGATAACAACGAGCTCGGGCTGCAGCAGTTCTTCATGGGGAATGTGTTCCTTTTCGTGACTTGGGCGGGTAAAAAGACCAGCATCAGTCAATATTCAACTACAGATCCCAGGACAGGAATCGAGTGCGCCACCGTTTGACATTTCAATACAAGCGCAGAGGTGACCTTTCTGTCTAGTCCTAGCGGGAGAACAGTGTTTGCAGGCTTAACTAGATCATCTATCTCAAGTGAATATGGTAAGATGTATGTTTATTTTGTTGCTGTCAGTTAGTGCTAACTGTTATATTAATGATGCATCGAAAGTGTTAGCTTGCTAGGAAAATAGATGCTTGTCATTGCTGATGATCAAATTGGGTTTTGTATCCGCTTGTCATTGAAGCCGGGAGCTAGCATCATCGGTTAATCTAATGTTTGATCCAAAATGAGTCTGATTAGATTTCTGGCCAACGTTCACCATGTCTTTCTGAAGTCGTTTGATAACGTTATTCAGGAAGATGGCCAACCAGCCATCTTGTGCAGTGAGAAGAAGTATGAGGATGTTGGATTTTTTTAATCGTCTCTATACTACAATTGCGAAATTAAGAAGATAAAGTGCCTGATTAGGAAATTGTTTCCGTTTTTTCACACTAGTAACAATGTAGCCGCGGTGCCTTCTCTTCTCAGTCGTTATGGCTACATTGTTGCAGTAACAGACTTTCGCGCGTGGCATTAGTATAAATTGCATCATTATCGTCATTCATTTCTTGATGACAATGGATATCAAGAACAGCTTGAGTCGCCCATTTTGAAGCTATTGGACGCGTTCCTCTGCTCAGGCGTTGCTGACGCATGCCAGGTCTTACAACGCCTGGATATGTATTTTATGTATCAGCTAACTACGTCTGTTATAGCAATCTGTCAGTCAATGACAGTCGATGATGTGGCACGCAACCATTGGTTGATGCATGCAACTTCTGAGCAGGGGAACCTGACCAACATATGGGCATTGCGTGCATCAACCAATGGTTGCATCCTTTGCGTCATCCACTTACCGATTTGCTATAACATATGATGTGGTTAGCTGATACAACGCCTGGATAGGTATTTTACGTAAGATTCGGCATGCGTTACCAGGAACGCCTGTATGTGGAATATAACTTGGGTAAAATGTAAAAGCCATACACAATAGCCTACATATAGTTCTTAATCTTTGCTCTTTCAAACAACAGTTAACGTTATATCACGGAAAACGGCATTAAATGCACTTTATGGGCTAATGCAAAGTGCGTTTCCATCTGTCAACACTGAGTTTTGTCATTTTAATCAACATAGCAGTCAGATGCGATTACTGCCGCTTCATTTGCTTATCCCTGCTATGTAGGTCATTACTGCTGTGTTAGAAGATTGCACAGAATGAGTATGGGGTTTGTGTGTTGTTTTGCAGGCCGACCCAATCCGTGTGCTGGTGACTGGCGCTGCTGGACAGATCGCCTACTCTCTGCTGTACAGCATCGCCAAGGGAGATGTCTTCGGCAAGGACCAGGTAACACGGCCTACTTCTATCTGCTCTCTCTCTCTCTTTCAAATCATCTTTGGCCTCGAGAGAGCACAGGAGGCAGATGGATGTTATAACATGTTGGCTATAATGACGCTGTTACATAAGCACGTGTGAATTATACATGGGATGTGCATTTTTGATGAGGTCGGGAGGGACAGATCTCATATTTTTGGCCGTGGTGAATGCAGATCCCTCTTTGCATTCGTTTCTGTTCTAGCCCATCATCTTGGTCCTGCTGGACATCCCTCCCATGTTGCCAGTTCTGGATGGGGTTGTGATGGAGCTACAGGACTGTGCTCTCCCACTCCTCAGGGGTGAGCTATGCTTTTCTATTCTGCCTGGGCTGGCTCTGAGAACATATGCACCCATTATACACAGGCATGCTTTACATTCTGTGTCCTCCCCCATCTGAAACCTATTTAAAATGCGCTGCGTGTGTATGGACTGTATTTCTGTTTGCACCTCCCTGCTGCTGCGGTACTTTTCCAGTAGCCCTAACTTCACAGCAGCAGGAATGGTCCACAACAGACTGCTGTGGGAAGGAGTATCAGAAAGGAGGCCTCCTATTAGTCGTTTCCCAAGGCCCTATAGGAAATTCCAGCCAATCCTGAGAGTGGTGGGGCAACAATAGGGGAGGCGGGGTACAAGACGTTTCTTGCACCAGTGAGCCCTGACTGAAGTTCATCTTGATAAAACGGGGAATGAGTTTTTCACTAGTGGCCAGAGACCAAACATTATCTATGAATTCAGACCATTTGGCAGTGTTTCAAGAAAATAGACCATTTTTTTTCAGCCAGGTGTAGCCACTGTGTGGTGTGTGTGTACGGAAATTACCTAAAGTCATTTTCCACACAGAGACTTTGTCCTTATCTTGCATTCATGTACACCCAGATGGTCCTGAAATGGCAGTATAATTACTGTAAATAAAACACTTAGCTATCACCACAAACAGAAACTGCCACCACACCTACTATTTTACTAACTTTGGCAGACATTCTATGATCATAGCAATTGTTTTTTTAACGCATCATCATAATTTAAGTCAGAATTGTATTGCTTTTATGTAAAATCTTAATTTTATGTTAATTGCTAAATCCAATACAAACAAGCATCTCTCTACAAATGTGTCTGTAACACCAAACGTTAACTACATCCACTCTATCCAACACAATATCCATGGTAACTAACCCCCCCCCTCCCCCCCCCCTCCCAGAGGTCATCCCTACCGACAAGGTGGAAGTGGGCTTCAAGGATCTGGATGCCGCCATCTTGGTTGGCTCTATGCCCAGGAAGGAGGGCATGGAGAGGAAGGACCTCCTGAAGGCCAACGTGGCCATCTTTAAGACCCAGGGTGCCGCCCTGGAGAAGTACGCCAAGAAGACCGTCAGGGTAACTGTCCCTCTGTGTGTCTATGACTCGGCATGTTTCAGGCTGGCTAGAGAGGGGGAGGGAAACACCCCGTGCCAAAGAGATAGCTCTCATTGCTAACGATAATCAAGGGTCATGAAGGCACAACAGTATGGCGAAAGCCAGGTTGTGGGGTGTTGAATGATGTTAAAGGGTGTTTTGGGGAAAGGTTCATCATTTGCTTGTACTGATGTAAAAAAATATATTTTCTTTTTAATTTTTAACCCCCTTTTCTCCCCAATTTTGTGGTATCCAATTGTTAGTGGTTATTATCTTGTCTCATCACTACAACTCCCGTACGGGCTCGGGAGAGACGAAGGTCGAGAGCCACGCGTCCTCAGAAACACAACCCAACCAAGCCGCACTGCTTCTTAACACAGCGCGCATCCAACCGGAAGCCAGCAATGTGTCGGAGGAAACGCCGTGCACCTGGCGACCTGGTTAGCGCGCACTGCGCCCGGCCCGCCACAGGCGTTGCTAATGCGCGATGAGACAAGGATATCCCTACCGGCCAAACCCTCCCTAACCCGGACGACGCTAGGCCAATTGTGCGTCGCCCCACGGACCTCCCGGTTACCTCCAGTTCTAGGACATTTTGAAGTGAACCACTACAGATTTGACAACTTTCCTTCCTTTAAATTCATACAACTTTTTGACAAATCAGACTATAATTTGACCTTTTTTCGCATTTCAAACGGGCCAGTTTTATTGGACAGCCTTATACTTCTATGGTATAGGCGCAAGTTCCCATCTTAATGGGCTGGGTTCCAAAGCCAGGGATGGAAACTACTCCATGCTGGTGTCACGAGGGGGCCTTTGGCCACTGCGGGTTTGCAGCAATAACTAGACGTAAGTGTGACAAACACAGCCTCACTTCTTCTATGGTCAACTACTTCTGATCCAGGAATGTGTGTGAATAAGAATGGGCAGGTTTCTATATAGCTACATAAGAACTGGATGCCCGTCCTCTAAAGTAGGTGTGTTTTTAGAAGAAGAGTACTTTATTAATCCATACCAGATGGAAATGTGGATTCTACTTTACCCAATCCCTCCTATATATACGCACACACAAGTACCCATATTAGGCAGAAGCAGTGCAGCGACCCCGGTGAGCAGTTTAGGGGTTGAGTGCCTTGCTCAGGGCCACAATGGCGGGAGATGTTATCTTTCTAGGATTGGCACTGGCAGCCATAACACTCACGTACACACAGAAATCCCTTTAAATCGAGCTAATCCTTGACCTTCATTTAAAGGGGATGTATTCTGTGTGTGACATCTATCTTTATGTTGATTTATAGGCCATTTAGAAAGTGTCAGTATTTCCCTTAGTCATGACTCATGTTTCTGTTGCACTGCTACTCTTTTTTTTTTATATATTTTTTTATATATATATATATATACACACTTATTTTTTATTTTTTTTAAACTTTGTACCCCTTTTCCTCTCCAATTTCGTGATATCCAATTGTCCCATCGTTGCAACTCCCGTATGGACTCGGGAGAGGCGAAGGTCAAGAGCCATGCGTCCTCAGAAACACAACCCTGTCAAGACGCACTGCTTCTTGACACACTGTTTGCTTAACCCGGAAGCCAGCCACACCACTGTGTCGGACGAAACGGCGTACAACTGGCGAACGTGTCAGTGTGCAGGCGCCAGGAGTCGCTAGAGCGCAATGGGACAAGGACATGCCGGCTGGCCAAACCCTCCCCTAACCCGGACGACGCTGGGCCAATTATGCGTCGCCTCAGGTCTCCCAGTCGCGTATCGAACCCGGTGCTGTAGTGACGCCTCAAGCACTACAGTGCCTTAGATCGCAGCACTACTCGGGAGGCCTCTGCTACTCTTTCTGCTTTCATAAACCAAGTGTATGCTTTTAGATGTATAAATAGTCACATGCAATGGCACAAATGGAGATGAGGACTTAAAATAGGACTTATCCTATTCTTGTTTCCTACTCTGAAATTGAGCTGTTCCTGAGTCTGTAGTTTGAGTGCGTGATGACTCTTTGATGTTTCTCTCTCTCTCTCTCAGGTCTTGGTGGTGGGAAACCCTGCTAATACCAACTGTCTGATTGCCTCCAAGTCCGCCCCCTCCATCCCCAAGGAGAACTTCTCCTGCCTGACCCGTCTAGACCACAACAGGGCCCGTTCCCAGGTAGGCCAAAGCCAAGAGGCTCCATCCGGAAAAAGCCACTAGTTCCTAGCCTCTAGGCACTTGATGTAATGTCCAATCCCAAATGGATCCCTATACCCTATGTACTTCTGGATATCTGAGAGGATTAAGTGTGAGCAATATGATTGGCTAGTTAGAATTTGTACTATATTGCTTAAACCTAGTAAATCATCTTATCTCTGGAAGTGCAAAAGGTGTAGCTATAAATCTATTTGGAATTTAGATCTGAAACAATTGAATGGGTATACCAATATGGTCAAAAATCCCATGAATTGCATCACAGCCTGTCGTCCTCTAGGTGGCGATGCGTTGCGGCGTGCCCGCTGATGCAGTCAAGAACGTCATCATCTGGGGCAACCACTCATCCACCCAGTACCCCGACGTGCACCACGCCATGGTCAACGTGCATGGCAAGGAGGTGGAGGCGTACAGCGCCGTGAAGGACGACAGCTGGCTCAAGGGAGACTTCATCTCTGTAAGTGAACTCAAGTTTTTGCTCTTCTGAGCTAACCCATTTTGACACAGTTTCCCATAAGAAATGTACTATAGGGCATTCTAACAATTTGCTTCAAAAGGCATTATTCTGCCATTTAAAAAGAAAAATACAAATAAATGTATGGCTTTGTTTATGAAAATGTTCAGGGCCTCAAACTGTACAAATGTACCAATTTTCATGCTTTTATGAAAAAGTAAACAATTCCACCCCAAATCTGCACACATCGCTTGAAGTACTGCTCATAATCTAATTGTATTTGTCACATGCGCCGAATGCAACAGGCGTAGGTAGACCTTACAGTGAAATGCTTACTTACAAGCCCTTAACCAACAATGCAGTTTTAAGAAAAATAAGTGTGATCCTTAATATAAAAATAAAATAATGCTTTATGAATGTAGTTATACACATTTTATGAGTGGCTATTTGCACCTATGTTGTGTATGCGTAGCTCATAGGTATTATAAATGTGTGATCCTTACCTGAATGAATCTCTTCACATGGAAAAGCGAGCGTAGGTTGTGGGTGTCATTTTGGACCCCATATCTCATCTTTTAATAATCTCTTATCTGAATATAATCATTTTCACTGAATCTATTAATCTCTTTAGTCCCGTGTTGTAATGAAGCAGTCCTAAATCCCCCTCTTTCCCTCTCTTCCTCTCCTCTCTGTCTCCTGCAGACGGTGCAGCTGCGTGGTGCTGCCGTCATCAAGGCCAGGAAGCTGTCCAGTGCCATGTCTGCCGCCAAGGCCATCTGTGACCACATGAGGGACTGGTGGTTCGGCACTCTCGATGTAAGCCGTGTGTTTGGGAGGTGGGGTGGAATGGCGTCAAGGATCTGCAGCAAATCCCCCCCTGTTCCCCCCCCCCCCCCCCCTCCAAACTCCATAAAACATTTAACGCTAAACAACTAACATTGCTCAAATGTTTATATTTTGAAAAGAGATTTCTCAGAACAGAGCTCCATGACTGCTCATTATTTTATGGAATCCACAAACATGCAAAGCGTTTTGATTGGTTATCTCAGACAAATTCATTTGAATTGGCTGTACTCTTAAGTGGAAAAATAATATCATAGGGTTGCATGATTCTGCAAACGTTCCCTGGATTTCTGGAAAACCTGGGAATTTGTGTTTTTTTTTGTTTGAAGCTGTGTCCCTGGCCTGACTGTTTGTTCTGTTGTTATTTTCAGGGTGAGTTCATGTCTATGGGTGTGTACGCTGGTGGAAACTCCTACGGAATCCCCGAAGACCTCATTTACTCATTCCCTGTTCATATCAAGGTAAGGCATAACCATAGAGATGGATAGAGGCCTATTGTGCCACAGTTTATTTACGAATTGCCAAAATGAGTCACTCATAGCCCTCAATGGCTCTGCTCGTTCTGTCACAGAAGAGGCCATTGTATACATAGGAGATGGGCTGTCTTGCATCTCTATGGGCATAATTAATCAACCCTGGCAAGGTGAATTAATAGAACATATTATTTACCGATGGGTGATTATTGAAAGTCATTGTTACCCAACATCAGCTTTTCAGAGTTTAGGTTATACCAACATAGGCCTACTATTGCAAGCCAGCAGTGTACACAGACCTGTCACATTCATTTGCTATTGGAAAATGAATACAAAACTGTGTTACGCAGAGCATTATGGGTACTGTAGTTGTGATCCTGGACTAGATGAGATGTGCTGAAGAGCCCTCTGTTTGATTCTCATCCATATTCTCTCCACAGAACAAGTCATGGAATATCCATGACGGTCTGCCCGTCAACGACTTCTCCCGCGCCAAGATGGACGCCACAGCCGCCGAGCTGGTGGAGGAGCGAGACACGGCCCTGTCCTTCCTGAGCCAGTGACTCGCGGTGCCACCTGCTGGCACACCGCCACAACAACAGCACTTAGAAGACCCCCAGAACCCTCCTGACTCACGTCTGTGACCAATACACCCACTCGAGTCCCGCTGCACATTTGGCGAGTGTGTGTACCTCTCTGTATGTATGTGTGTGTTTCACTCTGTTCATCTCTTTAAGGTAACGGTTATTAATAATAAACCTGTAATAAAAAGAAAGCTATCTAAACGTTGGCCTTTGTCAGAAGACACTGGAGGATTGTCCTTTGGGTAGATGATAACGCACAATAGCTCTACTGTACTCACACGTTATCCAACAATAAAAACAGGTACAACTGATAGCTCATTCTGTGGATTGTGGTTGGTTATTTGACTAAATATCTATAAATCTGGGCCTCCCGAGTGGCGCAGTGGTCTTTTATTGCTGTGCCACTAGAGATTCTGGGTTCGAGTCCAGGCTCTGTCGCAGCCGGAGGACGCATGGCTCTCGACCTTCGCCTCTCCCGAGTCCGTACGGGAGTTGCAGCGATGAGACGACTGTAACTACTACCAATGGGATACCACGACATTGGGGAGATATATATTATTTTTCATCTCTAAATCTAGGGTTTTATGTTATTTTTCAGTTAAGTTAATATTGAAGTTTACTTGGAAATATAAGTACGATAGTTGTATTTCTATAAATATGGTAGTTATATCATGGTATGTGAAATGTTGAGTAACTTTTTTCTGAAGTTAATTATTATCTTGTCAGTCAGACAAAATACAATCAGTACATGTTGGATGTTGGTGAGGTCAAAGATGGTGAGGTTCATCGCCCTTTGCAATGAAACGCTTGACCACATGGTGGCAATATTGACAAGGTTATACTATTCGGGGACCCCTTTCAAATTGATCAAATGGTAGTTTAACCATATTAACAAGATCCTAATGGTGAAAGGCCTAAGATTTGTAGGATATTGTAATTTCCCTGTTACCCAATGATTTCTTACCATGAGTTATCAATGTTTCAAAAATAGCAGTTGCAGGAAGTAGTTTTTTACAACCATCTGAGAACCTATCATGAAACAGGAATCAGTAATTTAATCAATCATCCTGGACCAACCGGTGGAAGCCATTGTTTGCTCATTTTGCAGTGCCTAACAAACTACACAGCGGCCAGGGTCTGAACTCTAAGTCTACTGTTTGGTGAGCTGTGTGATGCAGGCAGAGGGGGGGTCCGGAAGACTCATACACTCCAAGGAAAAGGAGAAGATGGACACAGTCTTTCACATAGAGATCTTATTAAATTACAATTACATGTGAATTGTTTTAAACATTTTATAATATTTAGTGTTCCTTTAACAACACAGCGCATACAGCTGTCACTGGTGACTCATTGAATGTCCAATATTTGTTAGCAAATTACAGAAGGCGATCAAAGACTATATAGGCTAAGCTTTTGGGAACTATTTGAAGAGATCACATAAAATTGCAAAAATACATTATTGTATAGTATTTTTTATTTTATTTAACCTTAATTTAACTAGGCAAGTCAGTTAAGAACAAATGATTTTTTCAATGACAGCCAACACCGGCCAAACCAGGACGACACTGGGCCAATTGTACGCCGACCTAAGGGACTGTTGTGATACAGCCTGGATTCAAACCAGTGTCTCTGTAGTGACGCCTCCAGCACTGAGATGCAGTTCCTTAGACCACTGTGCCACTCGGGAGCCCAATGAATTTCTGGAATTAAAGTTTTCCTACCAAGATGGATGTATTTGTAGGCTTTTTCTCATCCCTCATCAGCTGACCACTAGAACCAGGGTGACTGGTGGCCTAAAAAGGCACGGTACCAGGCCCAAAAGCAGAAGGCCTCCACTGAGGTTTGTGGTGTGTTTGGGGACTCTTTGGAGGGGTGGATTAAGGCTCAAAGATATTTGGGAAAAAAGGCTATTAAAAGGAAAAATAGGTGAGAAGAACGTGGTTTAGGCTATCTACTGAACAAAGTCATTATTGACTAATACTCAGATTAGTCAGCAGAGTTGCCATCTGAAAGGCATTAGGTAATTCGTAAATTATTTTATTTTATTTATGCTTTTTATTTTTGATTGAGAGCCTTTGTTATAAAAACAAAGAGTTGGAAGAGCTCAGGTCCACCCTCGTGAACAAGATTCTGATTGGGTAAGCGGATTTCGCATGTTTTTATTGGCCACTAACTCACCAATCATTTGCCCTCATTAACTGGCCTGGCAAGAAGCCAACTTCGACATTTCCGGTTTTACTTTGATGTTACAAGAAGCCTGTCAAAAATAAATATACTCCTCAGGACAGTGAAAATGTACCTTTTAAAGTGTTAATTTGTCACTTGTTTCACAGGCCGAAACCCAGCTCGCTAAAGTAGCCAAGCACCTTGGAGTTCTTTGGTGGATTGATTTCAAAATAATTATCGTCAGGTGGGTAGCCAATGCAATGAATTACGTTTGAAACATGTTGCGTGTGATGTAAATGCACTACTAGAGCCTTATAAACTAAACAATTGGCTGCTGGCATGGATATCTTAGTTGCTACCGCTGCTGCAGTATGGCTAACTTGCCCCTGCCACTTCGTCTCCAAATGTACAGAGGCATGTAACCAAGATAGCGCATCGTGTGGCTAAAGTCAACCCAGGGTCAAATTAATCAATACAAATAATGTATGAACCGTACGCCAGAGTGCTAAACAGCCGCTTATCAACGGCGGGGTAGGACCAACCATGCTATAGAAGGGCTATGATGCTATTCAAGGAACTGCGTTATGGGGAAATGTGGGCAAATCTAACGTCACATATTTTGCCCACGAATGGATACGACCAGAAATGCGTGTTCCATAATACATTAACTCCATATTAATTCCTAACTCTCTCGGCTGCCTGCTGTGCTAAAGGTTTACATGTAGGCACTGTAGCCTACATATACATTCATCGGACATATCAGCTGGCAAGCACTTATCAAATAACGTTATGCGTGTAACTTAATTCCGTTAGTGAGACATTTAGCGATTGTTCCCTGCTAAGGGGTTGTCACTAACTACCATATCCACGAAGTCCAAAACCCCGCCTATTTCTACAAAAAAAATCTTATTAAAATACGATTTTAAACCTAACCTCAACCACACTGCTAACCTTATGTCTATCCTTAAATTAACACCAAAAAGCAGCAAAAAAAAATGTTCTGGAATTTTGACCACGTAGCCCATTTAGACTTTTGTCGCTGTGCTATCTAGTGGAAATTCTAGAGAGGTGGGAGAACTGAGAACAGTACATCTGAACTGATGAGTGGTGTCTGGTTTACTGATGGATTGGTACGTTGTTTATTGAGACTGCAGTTCATATTTTCTCAAGCGCGAGCGGCTGTCACTGGTACCTGGTGTCAAGTCATTGACGTTTATCTTTTATTGTAATATTTTCTGGCAAATTACTGAAGACTATCGAAGACTATAGCCTAGACTTTTGGGATCTTGTTTGGATAAACTTTTTTGGCACATATTTTATCATACGTCCAAAGATGTCTGTTTTTGAAGGTACGTTTTCTGTACCTGTCTGCTATTGATGGCTCTTAAACAGTTATATTTTCCATGAATCTGTAAGTCACTTTTTGTCTTCTCTTAGTTTGGAATGATTTTCACTTTTTGAAAGGCAGTGCATTCTTCTTACTTATCTATTTTTTTTCTGATGCCATCTTGAATTTAGGCTACTGAGGCTATAGATTTCACCACATCAGTTTAATGCAATACTGGAAATTGCCAAATTAGGCTATCAATCTCTTAGTGGGGGATATTTTCATCTTGAGTGAAAATGTCAATTGTAACCAGAGCTGGGTTGCTGGTATTTTTATATTATTTTCTTAACATAATACATCCTATGTTGAACAGAGGGTGAATGAACCACAGTTGACTGGTTCAATAATGGAGGGGCAGGTAGGCTACCATTGGTTAGGAACGTAACCAAAAGGTTGCTGGTTCGAATCCCCGAGCATACTTGGAGAAAAATCTGTTTGTGCCCTTGAGCATCCCTCATTGCTCCTGTATGTCGCTCTGGACAAGCACGTCTGCTAAATTACTTACATATGGATAATATTGACCCAAAAGGCTTGACTTGTTCATGTTATAATGGACATACGAAGAAAATGCTAGATGTCCATTAAAATAGATCCAATAAGCCAACATGTGGGTAGACAGACATTTGCATGGCATCATATGTAACCATGTTCCATTTCACTTATTGTAAAATAATGTGCTTGCTTGCTTATGAATGACTACAAGCTGCCTCGCTCTTTAGAACACAGGCACGCAGTTGTTTCAAGAAGATTTTGACTGATCTTTAAACTGACCATTTTCTGTCTTTGATAGTTTTGAATGGTTCCTGCAGAATGAACAAACAAACTCCTTTTTTTCCCCCATCTCTCTCCCCTTTGGCCTCATACTATTTGATTGTTTTGAATGGTTCAAGCAGACTGAATGATGAAATACCTCCTCTGTTGCTTTTTTTCTCTCTCTCCTTTCTCCCGGCAGATCTCAGCAAAGCCGGGATGGCAGAGTTTCAGGAGAAGCTGCGGCTGCAGCATGAGACCTCCATGCACAAAGAGCTGGAGAAGCTGCTGACCACAGCCAAGGGGGCTGAGCAGGAGGTGGGCCTGGGGTTTAGGAGTTTGGAGCGAGAGTACCTGGTGCATGTTTGTGTATCTAGGGTGGTTGTTTTGGAGGAGTGAGGAAATGTCTTACCCTCCCAGAACTCAGCCCAGCAGGGCAACAGGATGGTGAATGACCTGTGTCTCTCTCAATGGGTCAAACACAGATGCACACACTTCATGATTTCACAACATGGACTCGCTCTTTCTACCTCTTTCTGCTCCTCTTCCCATATTTTCACCTCCCCACTCTTTTCTCCCTTGTTTACTTTAAGCCCCAGCAGGCTTGCTTTTAAACCCCTTCTCTATATGATGTAGGCCATACATTCCCACAGAAATCATTGTCACTTTTCATCACCACTGAGTCCTCACCTTACAAAAGCAGCAGCTATTACCATGCCATCCAACAAGCACAGTGCACAACCCATATGACCAGAAACTGGAAAGACAATTCTCCCTGCTTAGCAAACAGTTTGTATGCAGTTAGCATTGCTACTGCTAACTAAAGCATTGGCACGATGGCAAAAGCTTACAAGATAAGCATTCTCGCTCTGTAGAGTAAGTGGTTCATTTTTTACTCTGCTCCTCGTTTCACTTCAAACACAACACATTAAAGTTAGACTACGGAGGGGGGAGAAAAGGCAATTAAAACCCACTGAGGAGACCGGAGGGTTTAAGAACGAACAGTGAGATGGGCTATGTGGGAGTTCTAATGATTATACCAATGGGGGCATTTAGAACACACTGAACTGTAACGTACATGAAAGCCATTAGGCAAAGGTCAAAAAGGAGGGTTGCGGGCAGAATGCTTTGATTATAGGGAGTGGGCAGGAAATGATGAAAGTCTACGCTTCACCAAACAGACTGCATCAACAGACTAGAGAAATAATGATGCACATCATTTGTAATACAAATATTGAGTTCAGATGTAGCCTATATGACACATCAAAAAGTATTTAACTGTGTATGCTATTATAGGATTGGTGAGACGGGGGTGTCAATGTAAATAGTCTGGTGGCCATTTTATTAATTGTTCAGCAGTCTTATTGCTTGGGGGTAGATGCTGTGAACTTATACAGGATCAGTGGGTCTCCCGCGGGATGGTTGAGCTAACGTAGGCTAATGCGATTAGCATGAGGTTGTAAGTAACAAGAACATTTCTCAGGGCATAGACATATCTGATATTGGCAGAAAGATTAACAAGAATTTAAGCTAACTTCACTGTCCAAGTTACAGTAGATATTACAGTGAAATACTACCATGCTATTGTTTGAGGAGAGTGCACAGTTATGAACTGAAAGTTATCAATAAACCAATTAGGCACATCTTGATACAAAAGTTTGAACATAAATGCAATGGTTCATTGGATCAGTCTAAACCTCTAAAACGTTGCACATACACTGCTGCCATCTAGTGGCCACAATCTAAATTATGCCTAGATTCATATATTGGCCTTCCTTTTGCATTTCAAAGATGATGGTAAAAAAAAAGTTGTTTTATTTTCTTTATATGATCTTTTACCAGATCTAATGTGTTATTCTCCTACATTTCTTTCACATTTTGACAAACTTCAAGGTGTTACCTTTCAAAGGGTATCAAAAATATGCATATCTTTGCTTCAGGTCCTGAGCAGTTAGATTTGGGTATGTATTTTTAGGCAAAAATTGAAAAAAGGGTCCGCTTGCCGAGCGGTAGCAGAGAAAACAGTGTATGACTTGGGTGACTGGAGTCTCTGACAATTGTTTGGGGCTTTCCTCTGACACTGCCTATTATATAGGGACTGGATGGCAGGAAGCTTGGCCCCAGTGATGTACTGGGCCGTATGCACTACCCTCTGTCGCGCCTTACAGTCAGATGCCAAGCAGTTGCCATATCAGGCGGTGATGCAACCGGTCAGGATGCTCTCGACGGTGCAGCTGTAAAACTTTGGGGACCCATGCCAAATCTTTTCAGGCTCCTGAGTGGAGATGATAGTTCGTTGGTGATGTGGACACCAAGGAACCTGAAACTCTCAACCAGCTCCATTACAGCCCCGTCGATGTTAATGGGGGGCCTATTCGGCCGCCTTTTCCTGTAGTCCATGATCAGCTCCTTTGTCTTGCTCACTTTGAGGGAGAGGTTGTTGTCCTGGCACCACACTGCCAGGTCTCTGACCTCCTCCCTATAGGCTGTGTCATCGTTGTCGGTGATCAGGCCTAACTACCACTGTTGTGTCGTTAGCAAACTTAATGATGGTGTTGGAGCCGTGTTAGGCCATGCAGTCGTGGGTGAACAGGGAGTACAGTAGGGGACTAAGTACACACCTCTCAGGGGCCCCAGTGTTGAGGATTAGCGTGGCAGACGTGTTGTTGCCTACCCTTTCCACCTGGGGGGCTGCTTGTCAGGAATTCCAGGATCCAGTTGCAGAGGGAGGTGTTTAGTCCCAGGGTCCTTAGCTTAGTGATGAGCTTCATGGGCACTATGGTGTGAAACGCTAGGCTTTAGTCAATGAACAGCATTCTCACATAGGTGTTCCTTTTGTCCAGGTGGGAAAGGGCAGTGTGGAGTGTGATTTGAGATTGCGTTATCTGTGGATCTGTTGGGACAGTATGAGAATTGGAGTGGGTCTAGTGTTTCGGGGAGGATTTTGTTGATGTGGGCCATGACCAGCCTTTCAAAGCACGTCATGGCAACCGATGTGAGTGCTACGGGGCAGTAATCATTTATGCAGGTTACCTTTGCTTCCTTGGGCACAGGGACTATGGTGGTCTGCTTGAAACATCTAGGTATTACAGACTCGGTCAGGGAGAGGTTGAAAATGTCAGTGAAGACACTAGCCAGTTGGTCCGTGCATGCTTTGAGTACCCGTCCTTGTAATCCGTCTGGCCCAGCGGCAATGTGAATGTTGACCTTTTTTAAGGTCTTGCTCACATCGGCTACCGAGAGTGTTATCACACAGTCGTCGGAACAGCTGGTGCTCTCGTGCATGCTTCCGTGTTGCTTGCCTCGAAGCAAGCATTAAAGGCATTTAGCTCATCTGGTAGGGTTGCTTCACTGGGCAGCTCGTGTCTGGGTTTCCCTTTGTAGTCCGTAATAGTTTTCAAGCACTGCCACATCCGACGAGCGTCAGTCGGTGTAGTAGGGTTTACCCCCCCAAAATCAAAAATGATCATTTGCACCAAAGTAGACATCATGCAAAAAATCCCTGCAAGCTCCTGCACGTCATCTCTAGCTGACACCTTTGCTAACAGTTATTGTATCAATTTAAAACTTGCACAAGACATTTCACAGAATTGTCAATTTTTAAAGAAATGTAGCCAATTTATTCATTGCTAACATTCGATAATTCATCCAGAGATTCTTACCCTTGCCTCGATTCGGCAGTCTCGTCCAGATCATGTCACTGGTAGTTCTTTATGATAGCCAAATTGGTAGCTAATTAGCGTTTCATTTTTGGGGGGTAAAATACAGGCAAATATATTGATAAAGTCACCTTGTCCTAGAGATTTACACGGTTAATAACACCATGTCCCTGTTTGACCATTAGGTTTTATGACTCATACTGTGGTACTCTATTCCAGTACAAGCACACCTGACTCAAATGTTTTACTAATTATCAGACTGACAGGAGATGTGGCTCAAGGAACTCTTCTGGTTCCTCTCATCTTCCTTTCAGCCATTGACAGCACAGCCCGGGATGTCGAAAGTAGGTGGAAATATGTTGACGATCTAAATCTGGTCCCATACCCTTTCTGGATTGAGGGCCAGGAGCTCAAAGTGTGTGATAGTGTGAACACTTTTTATAGCTAATGGTACAGAAAGACTTACAATGGGGCAAGCAGTTTGCTACTATGGTAACGAAGAGCAACAGAAAACGTTTTGTCCTTCGCCGCCTTAAAAGGTTCCATGTGCCACAGGAAGACCTGGTTTGCATTTACACCGACTACAGACGCCCCACCCTGGAATATTGCGCTCCGGCTTGACACAGCTCACTGAACCAGGCCCAATCTGGTGACCTGGAGCGTATTCAGAAGAGGGTATGCCGCACCATCCTAGGAGGATAATCCAGTTATACTGAGGCACTTCAGACCCTGTCCCTAACCCGGCTTCATGAAAGACGGACGCAACTCTACACTGACTTCGCCGTCAGCCTCCTAAAATCTCAATTCCTAGACTGGCTAACCCCTGACTGAATCACAGTGACGGGCAGGAACACCTGCAGCCAAAACAAACTGACTACCAAAGTCTAGTTTACCAATCCCATATTTCTGCTCGTTGATTAATTATTCTCTTCAAGACCACAGGACATTATTGATTTAGGTTTTTGTAAATGAAAAATGTTGCTCATATCCATTCATATTTGGTATGCTCATGGATTTGTGTTGACTGCTATATGAAAAACAAATTACCCCCCCAAATATCAAGCCCGTTATTAGTTGAATCAGGTGTGCTGGTTCTGGAATACATCAATTAAGTGGAGATGGCTAAAGTTACTAGAGGTTTGGGAGACACTGATTTAGGCTTTAGTAATGTTACGATTTCAATCGTGTCAGTATTTTATCAAGCTATGTTCTGCGTGTGAATTGGATGCTATAATGTATCAATAATGTGGATCTTGATCATTTGCGTCCATGCAGAGTCTGATCCTTGGCACTTTCTGTTTCAGATTTCCAAAAAGGACTTTGAGGGTTTTAAGAACCTCTTCCACAGATTCCTCCAGGTGAAAGGACCCTCTGTGAAATGGGACAAGATCCACAAGCCCCCAGAGGATCTGGTGAGTAGTTTGGTTTTAACCTTGGTTTTAAAGCTCAGGCATTCGTTATTTGCATAAAAAATGACAAGACATTGTCATACAGATCAGCCTGTGTCTAAAAATGGATCCCTTCCTTACCATTGGAAATCCATTGTTTCTGCAGGTGTAGACCCTCTTGTACAAGGGATTATCTGACCTGTAGTTTCTTTTATTTTGAATAAAGTCTTTGTTGCATATTTAGTGCTAGTCCACAAACTAGGGTCTCAGAAACACTGTTTTGAGTGTAGCATCTCTATGTGTATGTTGGGTGAGATTAGATCTGTAGGCCAAAGCCCTCTTCTACAATGAACATCTGAGCAGATAGATGCGGCCCCTTTGAACTGAACATGAGAGCTGTAGAGTTACAGTGGCTGTCATGTGACACTGGCTCTATGGGGGCAGAATGTTGTGGTCCTGTCGTCCTGCAGCATACCAGGGGAGAGTCTGGGACAGAAAGCCCAGTGTTGGGTTTCCTCCACTGGGACGGCAGCCAGGCGCCAGAACACCAAGCCCTCCACATGGCCTACGTCCCCATCCTCTCCCAGCTGACTGGAACATGTGAGGCTCCAGTCAGAGAGGGAGTGTTACAGCTTAAGGGTCACTGGGGCATGGGCTTTCCCCCCCCCCCCCCCCCCCCCCCCGAGTCTAAATGTCGAAGAACGTCGCGTTTTGAGTAGTGCTGGTCAAGAGAGTGCCTACGGTGACAGGAGGTAGACTCCGTTAAAGGAAGGAGGGGGGGCGTTTCAGGGAGACCTGGGCTGGAACCACTGATCCATGGAACACTTAGGCCACATGCAGGAAGTCTACATCCAGTTGGTATATAGATGCACACACTTGTTTGTGAGTCTACATTCCCAAGCTCGTGAAGCCCACAGATTATAATGAGTACGTAGTAAGGTATGGAAACAAGCACCCCGCACCAACAGAACTGAAACGAGGTAACCAGATCCAAGAACAGAGTGTGTAGCTATGGGCCAAAGCCAGCCAGCTATTTATCACCTGGGTGACATTTCAGTATCTCTGAGAGCCTGACACCCCACCTTCCTGAAATAACCCCCGGCTCATAGGTTACCTTATAAATAGCCTGACCTCTCCAGCATTCAAAAGCACGGCCTTGAGGGAGCAGGATTCTGGCCTGGGGTGATATTTGGCTTACCCTGCCCCGAACCCACCTCGTGGATGAGCATGGGTGGGTGTGTAGGCTTATCTGCTCTAGCAACCTCACTCTAGGACCGTCTTAAGACCGTCTTGTTTTGGGACGTGGTACATGGTCACGACCATAAGGCTAGGAGTAAGGAACTTGAAACCGGATATGGACTCGTTCCCCACTTGTGACATAGACACAGGTCACCTTGGAGACCTTGAGTTTGAAGTTGTTAAGTTCTTATGAGTTCAATCTCATCATGTTGTAGTTCGCCTTGTTATCGACTGAAGCTCTATGGCTCTGAAAGGGTTAATCGTTTATCCTTATGCAATACATCTGCACAATATTGACTTGTGAGTTCATGTACCTAACATTGAGTGAATCTCCCCAAAACAAGTCCATGTAAAGTGTTTTTCTATTATCCGATAGATACCGTCTGCTTCTCTACCAGATTCTCCATTCCCTCCCAGTTATGTAATCGCTTCATCGCCAAGGACACACAGTATCTGCAAAACGCAAAGCTTTTGCTCTTAGGTCAATATTGCTTGTTTTGCAGAGATTGACTGTTTGAAGTCCATGGCTGCTAGGAAGCCTGAAAATGCACCTCGAGTTTGCATTCTTAATATTTAGTTGTTCTAATGCTTTGTCGGCTAGCTAAGTACATGGAATGAACCCTACATTTTGAGTAGCCTAGTGAATAATAATTGCCCAAGTATGGAACTTTGTGGCACTACAGTATTTATAGGAAGCATTTCAGACATTGTACCATCAACCTGTACACTTTTGATTTGATAGTTTTCCACATTCTAAAGAGATTATTCTGGTTCTTTTCTGTTTCACTCTAGTAAAACTCTTTCTTTGCCTTATAAGTGCTGTTTCACTTCTCTAAATCTAGTCCAGTCTGTTGCCAGATCGGACTGTATTACTTTGGCCCAAACCACATTTGGTTCATGAATAAACTCTGTTAGATCCCCATAAAACCCATGGATTATCTCAACCCTTATGAGTTTGAGCGACTGAAATTCTCTTGAAAGACCACACAGGAAGCCTTGCTCATCACATTTTCTAAAATTCAGTTTCAATTAATGGTGGCTGGTTTTGGTTTTGTCTTTGTAAAGGGAACTACGTAACTCACAATGAAAGTAACCTCTTTTTGTTGTTGAGAGTAATGGCACTTCACCTCAATAACCCAGACTTTGGTAAACGCATCTTATTGTGCTGGGTTATGACTGACGATGGTGAACCCACACCTTCAGACGCTGTGTGGTCTTGACTCCAACAGAGCCATGAGAGACTATTGTGTGTTGGGAAGGATCCCTCATAAGGTAAGAAACATTGGTATGTCTTCGAGAGCAAAATGTTCATGGTGATGGAATTAGTAATTAGAAAACCATTTGGTTACTTCTCTCTTGATCTTTTGATACTCTTGAGATATCTTGATTAGGGCCTGGGACGATAGCAGTATCGTGGCAAGGAAACAAAACAAAAAGCATATTTAAATTCTTTAGGAAAACGGCCCTAATGTTGGAAACAAACATATTGTCCTCCAGAGTCACAAGTATTTATTTTTCAAGCTATAACACACAATATTCTACATACAGCAGGTTTTAAAGAGCCAAAGTGTTTGTTCTGTTGTGTTTTAATGTTTGCCATGGAAAAAATATCGCAATACTGGTATCTTCCCCAGTGGCGCGTATTCATGGATGCCAAGGGAAGCCAGGCGCACCAAAATGTTCTTCAATTCGCAAGAGGCTGAAATGTATCTCACCAGAAAAAGCATCCGAGCGAGCAAAACAGTGCCCCTCTGTCTCTGTGTAGACCATCTATCTATCCGATGCGGTCTGGTAAAAAAGAGTATGACATTGTTGCTGCCCATAGCATTGAATGCAAGTGAAGCCAGCGAGCATTTGGCCTCCCTTGATTAAAAAACAAAACTATAAAATAATAGCCAATCAGCGAACTCAACTGTGAATGGTCCTGGCGCACCAAAAAGAGTGTCAAGGGAAGTCAGTTTGGAACTTGCTTCACTCCAATCACATCAAGAGCAATATGTCATTGGCAGAAACAACTTGAATTGTTGCATCTCGTTGTGTTGTTAGCTAAAATTGAACCTTTTCTATACTGAACAAAAATATAAACACAACGTGCCACAATTTTACTGAGTTACAGTTCATATAAAGAAATCAGTTAATTTAAATAAATAAGGCCCTACTCTATGGATTTTACATGAATGGGCAGGGGCACAGCCATGGGTGGGCCTGGGAGGGCATAGGCTCACCCACTTGGGAGGCAGGACCTGTCAATCAGAATGTGTTTTACACCACAAAAGGGCTTTATTACAGACAGAAATACTCCTCAGGATCGTCTGGCTGGTCTCAGACGATCCTGCAGGTGAAGAAGCCGGATGTAGAGGTCCTGGGCTGGCATGATTATATGTGGTCTGCAGTTGTGAGGCTGGTTGGACGTACTGCCAAATTCTCTAAAACGATGTTGGAGGTGGCTTATGGTTGATTAATTAACATTCAATTCCCTGGCAAATGCTCTGGTGGACATTCCTGCAATCAGCATGCCAATTACACACTCCCTCAATACTGGAGAGATCTGTGGCATTTTGTTGTGACACAACTGCACATTTTAGAGTGGTCTTTTCTTTTCCCCAGCACAAGGTGCAAAGATTATGCTGTTTAATCAGCTTCTTGATATGCCACACCTGTCAGGTGGATTGATTATCTTGGCAAAGGATAAATGATCACTAACAGGAATGTAAACAAATTTATCCACAACATTTGACAAGCTTTTTGTACATATGGAAAATGTCTAAGGTTTTATTTCAGCTCATTAAACATGAGACCAACTCTTTACATGCTGCGTGTTTATATTTCTGTTCAGTGTAAATTAGCCATGGATGGTAGATTTGGACTTGACTTAATTCTCCGTACTGGCCAATGATTATAACGCCGATTCTGATCCGACCATAAATTCATACATTGTGCCCCTGTGCTCGATTTCTATACAACTGTCAGCAACAGATGTGTCTGAAATAGCCGAATCCACTAATTTGAAGGGGTGTCCACATACTTTTGTATTAGGTTTGCAAGGAATATGAACTAGCAGGTTATAGAGCAAACAACGCAATTTTCACAACACATAGGTTGTAATATGGCATTTAATGACATTTAATCTTGATTTGACTTTCTGACATGAGTTGTGAGGTCTTGGATATTGTAGAGCTTGGGCCAGTCTTTGGTCATGTCAAAATGATGACCAACATAAAGATTTAGCCTAAATGTTGTTTAAAATAATATATTTTTTGTAGCTAAAGGTCAGCTATTTAACTCAGAAGAATCCTTATTGAAGATTATTTTAGCCTGTATGTCTTGAGGGAAGTAGAATGACCCGGCTCTCCAGACTCCTATTCATCTAAAAGAGGCTATAGTTGTGGCGATAATCAGCCTAGTGGTTGAACTATAAAAAGGGTTTTTGAACCCTCTACCACCTAACAACAACTCACGTGAGGTGTTTTCCTAAGGAGTTCCCTATTCCCGTGTCTTACACGTTGCTTTGTGTATTTTCCAATAGTCCATACACACTGAATACAGTACACACTGTGAAACAGTAAATGGGGTTTGTTGAGAGAAGTGCATAGTCTGCCTCCTCTGTAGCCTATAGGGCACGTTTCCCAGAATGTAAGCCTTTTTTTTTTTTAGTACAGGACTAGGCTTTCTCCTAATCTGTCTGGTCCTGGAGAACACTGCCCATAGCATTGGGATATCAAATTATAGGAAAGCTTTGAAATGGCCTATTGTGGGTGTATCTGTGGGAAGACATTGTCAAGATACTGTGAGAATTCCTTCATGGTCACACTCTCGTCTCAATGGTTCGTCCCATGAAGGTGTGAGCAGTAAGGAAGAGGATGAGGCCTGGCTGCCTGTTACCATGCCAACTCTGAAAGGGTAGCCTCCCTCCGACGGTGCAGGAAGTGTGTGGAAACGTTGAGCAGGAGGTGTCCTCGCACCCTCCTGCGTCTGTCTATGCATGTGAGGAGGATGGTGATGGGAGGGAGGTAAAGTAAGGAGGTGTGTCTGTGTGTTTAAGGCAGTGTAACGGATTGCGTAAAAGTTAAGGTCTTGAGTGTGACACACACCCACTCTATATTTACTCCTTGTACAACACAAGAGGACATGTCATTTTCCCATTTGCCAACAGCGGGGCCAGTAAAGGCCAGAGGGCCTGTTCCTTGTCCCCTGGGAAGTATTCTAAATGACTGGAAGTACAGGAAAGGAAATTCAAATGGTTAATTATACCCACAAAGTCTGACTATACCCCATCTAGCTTACTGTATTCAGCTCACAGTAAAACATACCATATTACAGTTTGCCCTTTTCAATTATGTAGGCTACCGCTGTACCTTGATGTAGGCATTTCCTGCAGGGGTGTTATGTTGTCCCCTCAGTCTCTGTGTGAGGATGTACTTCAGCTCCACCGCTCTGGGGTTTGACAGCTGTTGCCATGGCTTCACTGAGTAGCACTGTTGCGTAATAGGGGTTTGGAGTGATGCCAGCTCCCTCCTCCTCTCCAACCCTCCTATGCTCCAAAACAGAGCACTCTACCTCCCCGCACCCTACCTTGAGCAACTTCAATACTGCCCCCAAGCTGTCAACTGCTGAACTGAAGATCCAACATCAAGGATCACTTTCACAGGGATTGATAAAAAAGGTTGCCCGGGGCAAGTGGAACTGAGCAGTCGGCAAGTTGAGTCTTCTCTGTGGTTAACCCGTTGGACAGGTCAATTATTTTATTGACAACGACCAAACCGCAACAAATTCCTGTAGCCTAAACTGATATTTCTGGACCCTCCCCATTGTTTAATAGAATCCATCAATTTGTCATTTCTGTGTAACTTACTCACTACTTTGTTAGTGGAGGAACGTGTGGCCTGCACTGAAGTGTTCTCAACATTGCCAGTCTGTGTTTAAACAGCTATACATTTCTGGGCAAGTGATAAATCTTCAGGCTACTCCTAGTATCTGACCTCTGACCTGTACTTCTTTCCCTCCCTGTTGCAGATCCACCCCTATGACAAGATCAAGGCCCAGGTGCTGCCGGACAGCGTAGCGGCCAGCCTCAACAAGCTGGTGGTGGTCAAGCTCAACGGAGGCCTGGGCACCAGCATGGGCTGCAAGGGCCCCAAGAGTGTCATCAGTGTCCGCAATGAGAACACCTTCCTGGACCTCACTGTCCATCAGATAGAGGTAGAGGATACTGTACCATTTTTTTTTGGTCCGAGTGAACATAACAATTAAATATCAGAATATTCAGTATGAGCCTGAATGTTAACTAGAGCTAGTTATTATTCAGTATGAGCCTGAATGTTAACTAGAGCTAGTTATTATTCAGTATGAGCCTGAATGTTAACTAGAGCTAGTTATTATTCAGTATGAGCCTGAATGTTAACTAGAGCTAGTTATTATTCAGTATGAGCCTGAATGTTAACTAGAGCTAGTTATTATTCAGTATGAGCCTGAATGTTAACTAGAGCTAGTTATTATTCAGTATGAGCCTGAATGTTAACTAGAGCTAGTTATTATTCAGTATGAGCCTGAATGTTAACTAGAGCTAGTTATTATTCAGTATGAGCCTGAATGTTAACTAGAGCTAGTTATTATTCAGTATGAGCCTGAATGTTAACTAGAGCTAGTTATTATTCAGTATGAGCCTGAATGTTAACTAGAGCTAGTTATTGTAGTACTAGATATTCCTATTTCTACATTCAACATAATTTATGACTGAATGACAAACTATTTGGGAGCCAAACTCCAGTCGTAAAAATGCCTCCCCCTCTCAGCACTTAAACAAGACATTCAACGTGGACGTGCCTCTGGTTCTCATGAACTCCTTCAACACAGACGAGGACACCAAGAAGATCCTGCAGAAGTACACACACCACCGGGTGCACATCCACACTTTCAACCAGAGCAGGTAACACACACACACACACACCGACCGCACCTACAGAAATACACACATGGGTTGTGTTCAGCAGGGCACACTGTTTTAAAGCGTTTTTGCAATGTAAAATCCTAATGAGCGTTGCTCTTGGACAAGTTCAGGTACATTCCATTTTCTCTGTACTGGACATGATCCTGTTCTATTACGATCCTCCTTAACTCTTTCCTGAACATCCTCTCCTTTTTACACCCATCCATCTCTTTTCCACTCTCCATTTCCCTCTCTCACCTCTACCTCACTTGACAGGTTGTCATTGTAAATAAGAATCGGTTCTCATTGACTTACCTGTATAGATAAAGGTAAATAAAACTCTCCTCCTGCCCCTCTAGATACCCGAGGATCAACAAGGAGTCCCTGCTGCCCGTGGCTAAGGACCTGGGGGTGCACGGCGACCACGGCGACGCCTGGTACCCGCCCGGCCACGGAGACATCTACGCTAGTTTCTACAACTCCGGCCTGCTGGACCAGCTGATCGCCGCGGGCAAGGAGTACATCTTCGTGTCCAACATTGACAACCTGGGCGCCACCGTGGACCTGTTCATCCTTAACCACCTGATGACGCAGCCCAAAGACAAGCGCTGCGAGTTCATCATGGAGGTCACGGACAAGACCCGCGCAGATGTCAAGGTGAGCAGAGGTTTGGGTGCTAGCTAGAAGCAGGCAAGGGGTACTGCTGGTTCATTAAATTGTTACTGTCGCTGAATGTCAGAGTCCTCACCTCGGCAGTATTTGGGGACCTTGGGGCTAAAGATTTAAGACATTTAAAAAGTGATAAAGCAACAATGGTAGAGGATGAAAAGATCATGATGAAAGTGACTTCCCTACAATTGTATGATCCGTATTGTACCTCAATGTAAAATGGCATACAGAGTATCATTTCCTGACTGCTCATGGTTCTGCCACGCCTCTCAATCTCCTCCGCAGGGTGGCACGCTGATCCAGTACGACGACAAGCTGCGTCTGCTGGAGATTGCCCAGGTGCCCAAAGCCCACGTGGACGAGTTCAAGTCGGTCACCAAGTTCAAGATCTTCAACACCAACAACCTGTGGATCTCCCTGGCCGCCATTAAGAGGCTGCACGAGCAGAACGCCATGGACATGGAGATCATCGTCAACCCCAAGGTGAGAGGACGGATGAAAGGAGAGCCTTAATATTCTGGTATCTGTATCTACAGTGGGTTCAGTTCGTAGCCATGTGTTTTAGGGTTTCCTTTGAAACTTACTCTTAACCATCCCATTTTATATGAATTAATATTTTTCAGACGGCATTCAACCATGGCCTCGAGTGACTCAACTACGATTAGATTTGCATCACTTTGTAATAGCCGCCACAAACTCACTGAACGTTAGCACCAATTACCCTTCAACTACCTCCTCCCCAGACGCTGGACGGTGGTCTGAACGTGATCCAGTTAGAAACAGCGGTGGGCGCCGCGATCAAGGCCTTCGACAACGCCCTAGGTGTCAACGTGCCCCGTAGCCGCTTCCTTCCCGTCAAGACCTCGTCGGACCTGCTGCTGGTCATGTCCAACCTCTACAGCCTGGATGCCGGCTCGCTCACCATGAGCAAGAAGAGGGAGTTCCCCTCCACGCCACACGTCAAGCTGGGCAGCTCTTTTACCAAGGTAATGGAACCAAAATGTAGATTAATGCATTTTGTCGAGTCATTATGGCAGACATTTTGATTTTATATATATTTGTGTGGGTCTTTTTTGAAGTACAGTGCCTTGCGAAAGTATTCGGCCCCCTTGAACTTTGCGACCTTTTGCCACATTTCAGGCTTCAAACATAAAGATATAAAACTGTATTTTTTTGTGAAGAATCAACAACAAGTGGGACACAATCATGAAGTGGAACGACATTTATTGGATATTTCAAACTTTTTTAACAAATCAAAAATTGAAAAATTGGGCGTGCAAAATTATTCAGCCCCCTTAAGGTAATACTTTGTAGCGCCACCTTTTGCTGCGATTACAGCTGTAAGTCGCATGTCTATCAGTTTTGCACATCGAGAGACTGACATTTTTTCCCATTCCTCCTTGCAAAACAGCTCGAGCTCAGTGAGGTTGGATAGAGAGCATTTGTGAACAGCAGTTTTCAGTTATTTCCACAGATTCTCGATTGGATTCAGGTTTGGACTTTGACTTGGCCATTCTAACACCTGGATATGTTTATTTTTGAACCATTCCATTGTAGATTTTGCTTTATGTTTTGGATCATTGTCTTGTTGGAAGACAAATCTCCGTCCCAGTCTCAGGTCTTTTGCAGACTCCATCAGGTTCTTCCAGAATGGTCCTGTATTTGGCTCCATCCATCTTCCCATCAATTTTAACCATCTTCCCTGTCCCTGCTGAAGAAAAGCAGGCCCAAACCATGATGCTGCCACCACCATGTTTGACAGTGGGGATGGTGTGTTCAGCTGTGTTGCTTTTACGCCAAACATAACGTTTTGCATTGTTGCCAAAAAGTTCAATTTTGGTTTCATCTGACCAGAGCACCTTCTTCCACATGTTTGGTGTGTCTCCCAGGTGGCTTGTGGCAAACTTTAAACAACACTTTTTATGGATATCTTTAAGAAATGGCTTTCTTCTTGCCACTCTTCCATAAAGGCCAGATTTGTGCAATATACGACTGATTGCTGTCCTATGGACAGTCTCCCACCTCAGCTGTAGATCTCTGCAGTTCATCCAGAGTGATCATGGGCCTCTTGGCTGCATCTCTGATCAGTCTTCTCCTTGTATGAGCTGAAAGTTTAGAGGGACGGTCAGGTCTTGGTAGATTTGCAGTGGCCTGATACTCCTTCCATTTCAATATTATCGCTTGCACAGTGCTCCTTGGGATGTTTAAAGCTTGGGAAATATTTTTGTATCCAAATCCGGCTTTAAACTTCTTCACAACAGTATCTCGGACCTGCCTGGTGTGTTCCTTGTTCTTCATGATGCTCTCTGCGCTTTTAACGGACCTCTGAGACGATCACAGTGCAGGTGCATTTATACTTAGACTTGATTACACACAGGTGGATTGTATTTATCATCATTAGTCATTTAGGTCAACATTGGATCATTCAGAGATTTTTCAGTTTTTGATTTGTTAAAAAAGTTTGAAATATCCAATAAATGTCGTTCCACTTCATTATTGTGTCCCACTTGTTGTTGATTCTTCACAAAAAAATACAGTTTTATGTCTTTATGTTTGAAGCCTGAAATGTGGCAAAAGGTCGCAAAGTTCAAGGGGGCCGAATACTTTCGCAAGGCACTGTAGGTAGTCATTCATATTTCATGGTTTGAATAGGTTCTTGACAGTATATAAGTGACCTGTTCTGGTTGCAGGTCCATGACTTCCTGATGAGGTTTGAGAGCATCCCAGACATGCTAGAACTGGATCACCTGACAGTTTCAGGAGACGTCACCTTTGGAAAGAACGTCTCTCTCAAGGTAAAGGCTTCATACCCGAAATGGTACCTCATGCCTATTGCATAGTATTTACTTGGAATACAAAAAAATGATACTGGGCTAGTTTTGCTTGACATCTCTCTCTAACTGTTGATGTTTTGTGTGTTACATTTGTCTACGCCCCCTCCTCACTATCCATTCCACAGGGAACTGTCATCATTATTGCCAATCACGGAGATAGGATTGATATTCCTGCCGGAGCGGTGCTGGAAAACAAGATTGTATCTGGCAACCTGCGCATCCTCGACCACTAAAGGCCTTCAGGACACAGACGAGACTCAAGGCCAAGAACAAACTATATACCTAGGACTGTTGCAGAGCAAGAAAGACACAGGGTGCCGTTCCACAGTTATGTGATCCACCATTTCAGATAAATTATCTGCAGCTTCAGAAAGACTACCGCAATCAGGGTCATTTTAAATCAGCTTAAAACGGATAGGATGGTCCTTCTAATGAGTGTTGTGGTTCAGCATACCATGCAAACACAAGGCTTCCGTTGGATGCGAAAGCTGTTAGAGGGTTCTAAGGCTGCGTTTACACAAGCAGCCCAATTCTGAATTTTCCCCCAATTATTTGACAAAAGAGATCAGAATTGGGCTGCCTGTGTAAACAGCCTCTGTGCCAACTAACCTGAATAAAGTACAGTATGGATTCAACGTGTCAGTCTCTCTTGATTTTAAAACTAGAAAGTCAAAGGTGCGGCCCTCAAGTGTATGTCTATTGCAGTGCGCTACAACCCTAAACTAGTGCACCCTTTTCTAATAATTATCGTTGATAAACAATCTCGTTGGAGCAAAAACCTACAGGTGGGTAGCTCTCCAGGAACAGGGTCGGAGAGCCCTGGTCTAATGGTTCTTTCGTAATGGGTGCATCAAGCCTAGCGGCTTCCTCACAGACAAAGTGGAAATGCTTCTATATTGTCCCATGTTTTATTCAGTTTCCTGGGATTCAAGATAAAATGCTCAGGCATGCGGTCAGATTTTCAGTTTGCCACACTTCCTTACCCATCTCAACCAGAGCAGCAATGAGGGCCCAACAGACAGACATATACACAGGCACTCAAACAGTATACTATTGTCTGTCTTTGATAGTTATCAAAAGTAGGCACGTTTGTTGAAGTAGACTGCTTCTTATATACCATTGGATGAGGTGTAACGTTCACACAGTGCAGACAGGCAGTTAATAGAACTGGGTAATAAGACTGTTTTGGTTAGAGCTTGACTCCAAAAACCAATCAGAGGCTAATGTTCGCTCATGCAATACAACTGGATAGAACTGTCACACGACTGATGCAGTGGAGTTTACTGCCCATTTGATGTAGCCTTGTTGGAAGATAATGCCTTATATAGAATGACTTAGCTCGGTCATTACAGAGAGGGGAACAATTGTGCATAATGTCTGTCAGTAGACAAGCAATTTAACTTAACTAGCAATGCTCGGTGGCATTATTATTGGAGAGAAATTGCACAGTAAAAGGTTAAATAAGTGCCATGGAAGGGAATGCTGTGTTTAGTCAATGAAAGACCAGTGGTCAACTTACATGACCATTTAGCTTAAACACAGGTCTGAATCCGTCAGAGTGGCTTGGTTATTCGTTGACGGACGTGAGATAAACAATATGCTTTCAACCTGAACAAAAATAAAAAAAACTTCTCCAGTAAGTGACATGTTCAGGCCAATCAAAGTCTATAGTTGAATTGCACAGTGTGATGAGGTGACAGGCAGCAGTTAGTTGTGTCCTAAAAGTCTCTCGTATCTCAGAGCTGCTCTTTAAAAGAAAGCCCATGTCGGTGTACGAAATGGCACCCTATTCCCTATATTCCCTATATATTGTGCTAGTGGTACACTAAATAGGGAATAGGGTGCCATGTTACGTAGCCTGTTCTACATCATGGCCGCTTTCAGGGTTTGGTCCCACAGCGCTGCTGCCTGGGGCAGTTTCTCCCTTGAGGAAGCACCACCACTACCAGACTTCCGCTCTCTTTCTGTACCCAGACAGTTGCCCTCTTCAGGTGGCTTCAGTGAGATCCCTGGTCCCCTGGGCAGGCTGGCTGCTGGAAGGTGAAGCAGGTACAGTCTCTTTACAACAAGAACCTGATTAGAGTTAGTTTCTCCCTTCCCTCCGGGGTGAGTTAACATGGCGTCACACTGTAGGTAGGACGACTACTCCCTCCCCCATCATCACCTCTTCTGCTCCCAGATCTCAGCCATGTTCAAGTCCAGCTTTTCAAGGGCCCTCAGTGATTGAACGTTCTCAGTGTAAAATGCCACATCCACCGTCACCAGCCTGGAGTGGGGTGAGAAATCAGAGAAGTGCTTTCAAGTCCATTGCAATTGTAAAGTACATTGTCCTTTAGTGACAAGAAGCTGTTTTATCAAACACATTAAGCCAAGTTCTGGGCCAAAATCACTTTCACTAGAGATTCTCCATTGAGCATTCTGTTTAGTATGGTCAAGCAGAGATAATATAACTGTAGGACACATTTTTGGGCAATATTACAGAAATGTTGTTCTCTCTCAACCATCACAGAAACACCCACCCATGTTGAGGTCCACCGTCGTGATGCACGCCAAGACGGGCCAGCTGCCTTTTAAGGTGCATTTTAAAGCTTGCATTGATCCTCAGGAACAACATCTAAGGCCCGGAGGAAAGAGGGAAAAAAAAAAAAATAGGGAAAAAAAGTGTTACCCTCAACTTAACATGTCTAGTCAGTTGCGACTGCAATGAAGACAACCTGGAACGTGCCCAGTATGTTATAATAGCAGTATTAAGGTACCGTAGTTACGTAGTACATTGTATTATTCAGAATGGCAAATTTGAATAATTAGAAGTAATTGAATAAGATCTCTGTGGTATTATTGCCATATGTTACCTGTGCCTGTTCCTCAGGTAGGAGCTCGTAAAGGGCTTCGTGCATTTTGGCCATTTGTTTACACACGTTGCGAAAGCAGGCCGAGGGCACGGGGGCCTTGACTTCATACTGGCAGGAGACCAAGTAGATATTCACATGATATGTTGATACACTGCTTGACACTGGCTACAGCGATCTTCAGAAAGTGGTGTTGCAGGTTAGACGGGGAGAGTTTGAGAGCGGTTCGGACCTGTAGAACTCACCTTAGACAGCACCTTCTCAAACAAGCTGTCCATGATCGCCATCAGTTTAGCGGAGATCTCCGCTATGTGATCGTTGTAGTCCTGGCCCAAAACAGGAGGGGGGAGTATTAAAACTCGAGGCTTGCACATCGTGTCACTCACGGTGTACAAGTGAATCTCCGAACTAGAGTACTGTCCTCATGCGTGCAGGTCTGTGGATGTCAGTGCTCACCTTAGTGATGTGGTCAAAGTGCCTGAGGACGCTGTACTGCTTGGGCGCCAGCTTGGTCTCAAAGTGGGCCCTGATGACGGGAATGTAGTGAACCACCAGCTGAAGACAGCGAGAGGCCAGGGCTGAGGAAAGACACTATGGTTATTTCCACACACACACACACACACACTAAATGTGGAGGTAACCCTGTAGTAGGGCAAAGCCTACGGTTCATAGCAAAGCACCAGGTTGTGTTCAGTAGGGAAAACACCAGACAATTTAAAATGTTTTGAAATGGAAAATGAAATTGCGCTTGTCTTATTGGACACGACCAAGTGGTACATAGCAGAGTATGTGAGCGGTTGGAAATCCCGCTCATTGAGCAGAGCTGGCGCCCTGCTCCGGCGCTCCAAGTCCTTTCCAACCGCTCCACTAAACACCGCTCTGCGCCCACAGATTAAACGGCTGTTCCTAATTCACTCCATTCATTGAAATCACTATTTAACCAACATCCATCTATTGTTGTGACTACCTGGACCTACCATTTGCTTTTAAAGAATTGAAACTAAGCCATATGATTTGAATGAAAAGTATTTGAATAAAAAGAAGCGCATATCATTTCAAATAGGCTACATGTCATATTAAACAGGATATTAACACTAAATAGGCCAGGAGCCAGACGGTGTGAAAATTATTTATATTATTTCAAGGCTATAGCCTACAAATAAATATTTTGAAGCATTTACGAGTGCGACACAATTCGCTGGTCGGGACATAAAGCGCTCAGCACGTAAACATTTTGCTGTATTAAATGATTACAGTCTATAAGTTGCGCATACAAGCGGTGACTTAATTTTTTAATTTAATTCGAAGTAAATGAAAAATGACAGTGCCTTTGAATTAATTTTTAGAAACAGGAGTTTGGCCAGTCTGTGGATTCAGGCTCATGTGAAGGAGCTTGTCAGCCAGTAGCAGACATTCTCTTATCCACTCTTGCAGAGCCACTGGGGATGCTAAACACCCCTTTGGCCACTATTGCTAGGCTGGGCAGAGATTTTTTTTTCTTTCTATAAGCAGGCCTAAAGGTTTATAGGCAAAATAACCCTATCCGAACAGAAAGCGTCTTGAACATGGGAATATGCCAGGCCTATTGGACCAAAATCAATTACGGCCTATTGTAAAGGTAACAGAACAAAAATGAATACTACTTTTAAGAGACCTGATTTTTAGTTTAGAAACACGTTGCTACAATGGACACACTTGCAGCGCTTTCAGGAAAGAATTCAGAACCCCTTGACTTTTTCCACATTTTGTTACTTTACAGCCTTTTTCTAAAATTGATTGAATAGTTTTTTCCCCCCCTCCCTCAATCTACACACAATACCCCATAATGGCAAAGCAAACACAGGTTTAGATATTTTAGCAAATGTATTTAAATAAATAAAATCACATTTACAGTATTCAGACCCTTTACTAAGTACTTTGTTGAAGCACCTTTGGTAGCAATTAGAGCCTGGAGTCTTCTTGGGTACCACGCTACAAGCTTGGGACGCCTGTATTTGGGGAGTTTCTCCCATTCTTCTCTGCAGATCCTCTCAAGCTCTGTCAGGTTGAATGGGGAGCGTCGCTGCACAGGTATTTTCAGGTCTCCAGAGATGTTCGATCAGGTTCAAGTCCGGGCTCTGGCTGGGCCACTCAAGGACATTGAGACTTGGTACCTTTCCCCAGATCTGTGCCTCGACACAGTCCTGTCTCAGAGCTTGGTTTTTTCTCTGAGATACACTGTGGGACCTTATATAGACAGGTGTGTGCCTTCCCAAATCATGTCCAATCAAGTTGTAGAAACCTCTCAAGGATGATCATTGGAAACAGGATGCACCAGAGCTCAATTTGAGTCTCAAAGCTAAGGGTCTGAATAATTATGTAAATAAGGTATGTTTTAAATTTGTAATACATTTGCAAGAATTCCCCCCCAAAAATCGGTTTTCACTTTGTCATTATGAGGTCTTGAGGGAAAACAAATAATTGAATCCATTTTAGTTGAAGGCTGTAACGTAAGAAAATGTGGAAAAAGTCAAGGGGTACGAATACACTGTAGTCATCTATCCACCTCGTTCCTTTCTTTTAGCATGTGCATGTAGTAAGTACACCATCGTGCTTTTGGGATGTGTGTCTCTTCAGATTCCACAATGATTCATTAGTTTGTGAACACTCCCTCTCTTGCTCTTGGTCCTCATCTTTCTAAGTCACCTTGATTTAGCAGCTGTGTGTTTTATCCGTTTCTTTATGAAAATATTTAGCGAACTCCATGGCAGTAGCTAAAGCAAGGGGCTATAGATGGCAGCACACAAGCAGACTACAGATGCATGCTGGGCCGGGCATGCCCTGAGATTGTGAACGGAGCGCTACTGGAGCAGCGGGAATCGCACTCCGCTCACATGCCCTGGTACACACCCAGGTTTTTAGTGGTGATGGTCTTGAGTCCCACCACTTGTAGTGCTCCTGCCCCCAGGACCAGCTGGCAGCTCCGCGAGTTGAAGTGCTGTCAAAGGAGGGGGGAGGGGTCAGGGACCATTCAATACATCCTGATGGCAGTTTGTTGGTGGGGTGCTTGCCTGGTGAATGTAGCCAACACTCAGACCATTATTCTAGACTGTTGCCACACACACGGGGGGGGGGTTGTTACCTTGAGTAGGTCTGAGAGGCGAGTGAGCATGTCCGTGGAGATGGAAGGGATGTCGTTGACACACTGACAGTACTCCAGGAAGATCCGGATCAGTAGTAACACCGTGCTGATGAGGAGGACAGAGGTCACCAGTCAATAAGGGTCTTATCATAATTTGTCCTACAAGCCTTACGTTTTCAATGTGGGAGTGGAAATGAGCATTTATTGTAGTTACCTACCCAACAACAGCATATTTCTGGCCATCAATGTGCAAATAATCACTTGGTTTCCTTTCTTCTGTGCCTGGTATTGAGAAGAAGACAGAAAATAAACTCAGTCAGTCTGGGGACAGACAAATATTTTTTGGGGACTGACCATCAGGGACCTGGACTGACAGTGGTGCAGAGCGTGGGTCAGTGACAGATGATGGTAAGCATGGTATACAGGGCTTAAAATTAACTTTAGTCCACCAGCCACTGTGGCAGGTAGATGAAAATATCTACCAGCCACTCAGGTCTTTAATCAAAATATTTTTGTCATAATTACATAAACACCAAAAAACAATGTTTCTAAAAAAGACATATTAGTAAGAAGTAATGTGGTATATTGCTGAATTTCATTAAATTTTTTGTGACCTGAGTCTTGGCCAAAATACCAGAAAATGTTCAGCTGCCCCTTTAAGGGTGGGAGGTTACCGTGGTAACTGAGCCACTCGAGTGGTCTCTTTGCTACCAGTTGAAGCAACAGACTCAAACTAACATTGAAACACAACCACGCAATGTAAATAACCAAAAAACATGAAAAAGTTTTACATTGCAGACTTTCGAGTAAATTGGACCAACTTTTAAGCCTGTGCGCTGCGCCTCCAAAAATGAATCTATCAGCACTTCACTCAGTGTGCCTAGCTCCCCAGCCAGGCTGTGTTACTGCGAGGTGGGACATAGGATTTCTATATATTTGAGCGATTAGCAGCTATGAAACAAAACAGCAGAAATACTTGGAAAACAACTACTGCAGCATTTATCTAACCCTAACTGTGCTCACACTTGACCTTTGACTCTTTTTATTTATTTTTATTTATTAGAGTCCTGCAAATTGACCACCTGCCTGGTGAAATAGACATTCTAACCAGACAAAATCTAAATCTACCCGCAGGTGGCGGGTGCTCATTTTGTGCTCAAATGGTATGTTACCTTGGGGTTTGCGTTCGGGTAGTGTGATCCTGCCATCTGCTATGGAGTTAACCAGGTCCTGGAATTCTGCAGGAACCTCTGCCTGCTTCCACCGCTCATTGTCCAGCAGCAGACTGGAGAGAACCCACACGCACAGTTAGGATAGACGGTTTAAGTTCCTGAAGTATTGCACCTCTAATCCCTATTTAGAAGTGTGTGTGTGTGTGTGTGTGTGTGTGTGTGTGTGTGTGTGTGTGTGTCTGTACTCTCCAGTCTAGTACCTGAGCTTGGTCTTACGCTCCTCGTGGAAGCGGTGGACAAAGCGGTTGGCCTGGCTCTGTAGCGCCCCCCTTAGGGACACACTGCGCCTGCAGCACAGCTTCTCTGTGTCCCTCACAAAGCCTTCCACCGCCTGGGACAGAAACACAAACTCTGCCGAGCTCAGACGCTCCAGGGAGCCATCCTGACGGAGAGAGAAAGGGATTTTTTCAAGGTTACAAACATGAAATACCACTAGCAGGGTTGGAGTTATTCCCATTTTACTTTGTCACTTCAGAACATCAATGGAAAGTCACACATAAGCCAGCTGAGAGTGAATTGGTCATGCTGCGTGTTGTTTATCCTGTCATGCGTTAAACGAGCTAGTTACCTTGGCTCTGGCCATGAGGACTTTGACACAGCGGTCGTGGCTGACGTCTGAGGCTGTGTAGAGCAGCTCCTGGATGTTATTGGCCACGCGGCCCAGCTCCAGGTCACTGGGCATCATGTCCTCATTGGACCTGCAGCCGGACAGACAGCATAGAAATACAATTACTAGAACTACACTTTTGTTTTTGTAATTCTATTGAACAGAATACAGATGGCACTTAGGAAGGGACACTCAGTAGTAGACAATACGAAATAAAGTATAAAAAAAAAGTTATTTGCTTAATATAGCAAGCCACGGCCACGTGACTCACTGTCTGTAGGAGCGATCCATTTTCGTGAACAGGGTGCTGTACCTAATATACATCATTTGTTTGAACTGGTACTGGGCTACCTTTCAGACAAGTCTTGTGAGGCGTCCTAGAGAGACCCACCTTTCCACAGAGGGGTTATATTAATGTTGTTGCCCAAACTGTTCGGATGCTACAGACGGGAAGGTGGCAGATGGGCAGTACTGACTTCAGACCAGTCCCGTGACGCTTGTGGGGGTCATAGAGCAAAGCAGAGTTTTTTGAGTCTCTATATAGAGGGGTCATAATAGTCGTTTCTGTGAGAAGACCGATTTTCGGGATGTCTCCTGGTCTAACAAACACTGCTGTAGCTCGGGCCACCTTCCACCGCAGATGGCCGACATCCGAGGATGCGGTGGATATATCTAGCTTAAAACAGAGATCTTTTATTTATTTATTTTTTAAATTAGGATTTTTTTTTATTATGCCAACTTGATTTCCAAAGGAGAGCGGACATCAACTCTAGGGTTAACCACAGAAAAGTGTATAGAATTGCAGGAAATTTACTTTAAAAACGGCAAAATATTCTCCCATGGAGCTTAGAGAACATGTAGAATTGCAGGTAATTGGCTTAACTTAAAAAAAAAATGTTTCTACACCACCAACATGGGGGGGGGACTCTAAAATGTTCTCGCTAACGGACCGACTACGCCCCCTGCCACGCCCACCACCTAAGACCCTTTTTTGATCCAGAATAACCCTGTATTATTTTGTTGGTGTACGCCCACACCATTCAAACACAGAAAAGCTGCTTTTTAGCATAAAACATTTTGAAAGGAAAACTATTTCACGTATATTGTAATTAATAATAGATCATATTTGATAGAAATCAGAAAACACTGGACAGTTACTTTGATTTCCTGAGTGTATACAGATGTGCAGCATGTATTCAATCTTTTTCACACTGCCTTGCAAACTTTACTTTGGTGGAATAATAACCAGGCCAGCACAGTATATCCTGACTCAGTAGTGTTAACCTGACTCAGTAGTGTTAACAGTGCGTTTGTGGTTGGTGAAGGTGGTGAGCGACTCACGAGATGGCGGCCCCTCCTGGCAGGAAAGCGTGTTCCCTGCTGGAGGACGACTCGGTGGTCCCTGAGGCGGAGTCACTACCACAACCATCCATACGTGACAGGGCCTGCCTGGGCCCCACGGTGGAGCTCTGCTCCTGGCCTGTGCTTGCCCCCAGGTGCAGCTGGGCATCATTGAGAGCGTCGCTGATGAACAGGCCCTCGTGCGTGAGGTAGGCCAGTTCTGCTTCCTCCTGGTTGAGAGGGGTTCCTGGGGCCTCAGTCAGGCCCCCCGCTGCAGCCCGCTCCAGCAGACGGCTCTTCTGGTTGCTGTCCAGCACCTCCAGCACGACATTCCTCACCACACTGAGCGTCACCTGTGGGGCACAGCATAAGGACAAACTTATAGGGAAGAGGAACTAACTACCAGGGTTGTGGTCACTCCCATTTAAATTCCAGGCAATTCAGAAAGTAAACAAATTTCAAATCCAATTAGACATTTTCTTTACTGAAAACCTTCTTGAATTGAAATGGAATTGACACCAACATTGCTAACTACACAAGATAAATGAAAGGCACAGATCATCAACAGAGTCCTACACAAAGGTATTAATCATGTACTACAAATGGGCCAGTAAAATAATGCACTTTAAAAACAGCTGGTTTATACACCAACGAAAAACGCCAAAGGAAAAAAACACTTCAAGTCTTCTATTCAGCAAGAAGACAATTCCATAAATCCCATTTTGATTAAATCTATCTGACCGGGATTGTGTTTTAATAAAGTGTGATCCTCACCTTGATCCTCTTCAGGAAGAGAATGAAGTTCTCAAAGACGGACTTCAGCAGCTCAAACCACTGGGGGAAGGTCATCAGACGCATCTGGTCTGCCAGCCTGACCAACCAGAAAGCAGGGTTGTATTCATTAGTGCAAACCATATCAAAATGTTTTGCAACAGAAAGAACCCTTTAACTCTGTTGAAAATCATCTAGGATTTTTTAAATTTTTTATTAACCTTCAATTCCTATTACTAACAACTCAAATAAGAATTTGCAATAATTTGTTGCTCTACCAGGAGGGTCACACCAGCAATGCATAGCATTTTTACTCATGTGAACAATATATATTTTTTTATTTTAGGTCTGCTTCAATGGCTTTCATAGGTAGGTAAGCATTGTTAAATGAGGACTGATGTCAAATGATGGTCATTTTGTATGTCCAAACATAAATACTCAATTACATTCAAATGAATGCGTTCAGGTGGTGTATAGTGCCATGTCCCTCAAAATGGTTCTCTTACATTTCTAAATGAGACAGGTTTTTTCACCATGTTTCCCACATGTTCAGACAACACTGAGATAAGACAGTGCAGTTTTTTGTATTATTATAGGCATTATTGTATACACAACTTTGTCTGAATATTGATGAATTGACTCCATGGGTCATGAAATGTGATTTAACCAATTTATGTTGCCTGATATTTTTCACCAAAATATATATATTTTTTTAATATATTATTTTCATTATTAAACATTAAAAAAAAAAAATTCTTAGTCCAACAAAGCGCCTATGCAAAGCCCTCACTGTCAATAAGAAACGTATTCCAGGGTCAGCCTTACAGCTGAAAATATTTGCCAGTATGCGTTTAGGCTACATACCCCTCCCATCTCTGAAGCATATGCTACTGTAGCCTACTGACGTTCGAAGCGTGATTAAGAAATTAGGGAGATATTTCTAATTACAGAAGAATTAGGCCCACAGAATTACACCTATGGAGGAGCGGCTTCTATGGAGGAACTTTAAATGTCTGAACTTCCCACAGTTGTCTTAACGTTGGACTAGAGCTAGCTAGCAAGCTTGTGTGTGCAGAGCAGCAGAATTAAAAACACGTCTTGCCTTCCTGTAGTTAATAAATCAAATGTGAAACGTGATGATTATGGTATGTTCAACTAGCATTTATAATCCATGCCATAACAAGATGCCCAGCGCTTCAAGGCAAGCATCCTCCTCCACCCTCTCTCCCCACCCGCAACAATTCAGTCACATCTGGCCCCCTACACTTGTCTGTCCAGCTTCTTGATGTGCCACACCGGTCAGGTGAATAGATTATGTTGGCAAAGGAGAAATAATCACTAACACGGATGTAAACAAATTTGTGCACAAAATCTGAGAGAAATAAGCTTTGTGTGTGTATGGAACAATTCTGGGATCTTTAATTTCATGGGACCAACACTTTACATGTTGTATTAATATTTGTGTTGAGTGCATGCATGCCCACACACAAAAACACAGTACATCCGGAATGTATTCAGAACCCTCGACTTATAAAATATACATTACACCCTTATTCTAAAATGGATTAAATTGTTGTTTTTCCTCAATCTCCACACAATACCCCATAATGACAAAGCAAAAACTAGTTTAGACATTTTTGCAAATGTATTAAACTTAAATCACATTTACATACAGTGGGGCAAAAAAGTATTTAGTCAGCCACCAATTGTGCAAGTTCTCCTACTTAAAAAGATGACTTTTCCCACCATAATTTGCAAATAAATTCATTAAAAATCCTACAATGTGATTTTCTGGATTTTCTTTTCTCATTTTGTCTGTCATAGTTGAAGTGTACCCATGATGAAAATTACAGGCCTCTCATCTTTTTAAGTGGGAGAACTTGCACAATTGGTGGCTGAGTAAATACTTTCTTGCCCCACTGTAAGTATTCAGACCCTTTACTCAGTACGTTGGCAGGGATTACAGCCTCGAGTCTTCTTGGGTATGATGCTACAAGCTTGGCACACCTGTATTTGGGGAGTTTCTCCCATTCTTCTCTGCAGATCCTCTCAAGCTCTGTCAGGTTGGATGGGAAGCGTTGCTGCACAGCTATTTTCAGGTCTCTCCAGAGATGTTTGCTCGGTTACTGGCTCAGGCTCGGCCACTCAAGGACATCGAGACTCACGAAGCTAGGTTTTCCATCAAGGATCTCTGTAGTTTGATCCTTTCCCCTGGTCCTGAGTGGTCTCCCAGTCTATGCCACTGAAAAACATCCCCACAGCATGATGCTACCACCACCATGCTTCACCGTATGGATGGTGCCAGGTTCCCTCCAGATGTGAGGCTTGGCATTCAGGTCACAAGGTTGAATCTTGGTTTCATCAGACCAGACAATCTTGTTTCTCATGGTCTGAGAGTCTTTAGGTGCCCTTTGGCAAACTCCAAGCGGGCTGTCATGTGCCTTTTACTGAGGAGTGGCTTCCGTCTGGCCACTCAATCATAAAGGCCTGATTAGTGGAGTGCTGCAAGATGGTTGTCCTTCTGGAAGGTCCTCCCATCTCCACAGAGGAACTCTGGACCTCTGTCAGAGTGACCATCGGGTTCTTGTTCACCTCCTTGACCGTGACCCTTCTCCCCCGATTGCTCAGTTTGGCCGAGCAGCCAGCTCTGGGAAGAGTCTTGGTGGTTCCAAACTTCTTCCATTTAAGAATGATGAGGCCAGAGTGTTCTTTTGGACCTTCAATGCTGCGGACATGTTTTGGTACCTTTCCCCAGATCAGTGTCTCAACACAATCCTGTCTCGGAGCTCTACAGACAATTCCTTCGACCTCATGGCTTGGTTTGTGCTCTGTCAAATATGGAACCATTATATAGACAGGTGTCTACCTTTCCAAATCATGTCCAATCTATTGAATTTACCACAGGTGGACTCCAATCAAGTTATAGAAACATCTCAAGGATGATCAATGGAAACAAGAACACCTGAGCACAATTAAGTCTCATAATAAAGTGTCTGATAACTAATGTAAATAAGGTATGTTGATTTTTTTTTTGTTATACATTTGCAAAAATGTCTAAAAACCTGTTTTTGCTTTGTCATTATGGGGTATTGTGTGTAGATTGTGAGGGATTTGGATTTATTTAATCAATTTTAGAACAAGGCTGTAACGTAACAAAATGTGGAATAAGTCAAGGGTCTGAATACTTTCTGAAGGCTCTGTATGTCTCTATTTATGCAACAAAAAAGAAAACTTGAGGGGCCAAATCAAATGATCTGAAGGCAGAATTTGATCAGCGGGCCGCCCGTTGAAGAGCCCTGTCCTAAACAATACGTTTCAATCTGATAATCTAACGTTACGCCCTCAATTAGATTTCCACACACACACACATTGTTTTCACAGCCCTCGTGTCATACTCCAAGCACTGCTTTCAATAGCAGGATGTCAGATTAACGCAGTTTAACTCATTGTTGTTGTTAAGACAACCATAAACAACTGGGTTAGCTTCCTTTCCTTTGTTGAGGAAGGATTCTCAGAACACCAGGCCATATTTTGACCACACCTCCAGTGCATTCGGTAGATATTACCAGCAGCTCAATGTGCTCAAGCAAATACAAACGCATGCAATGTATAGCTAGCTGTACTACTCACTGTCAGATGTCAATTTCTTCAATCTGCGACACCGAGTCGACAACAGTCTGCGGGATAAGAGTGTGTTACTTTCCATTTCGGTTTTACTAATTCAAAATGCACTTCTCGTTTGATACAGGTGTGCTAGTTCAGGAATAGACCAACAAAGTGGAACTGGGAGGGGGTGCTGGAGGAGAGGTTTTGGGAAAATACTCTTAATATGGCAAAGCCCTTTTCCTAATTTCACCATAAATGTTTATGATCATGAAGATAGTCTGTTCTGTTACTTTGTGTCTGGTCTTTTACCTGCGTGACGATGCTTTTGGCTGCTAGGATCATCTCGTCGCTGTAGATGTCCAGAAAATCCAGCTTCCGCTGCCTCAGCAAGCCAAACACCAGAGACTCCAGCCTGTCCTGTCTCCCCACACACACACACACACACACACGAGAGAGAGAGACAGACAGTGAGTGAGCAATACTATAAAACCCAATAACGCCAATCAGAGTATTCTTCACTTCAAGAGATCAATTATGATAAGACACCAATTCATCAATTAAATTACAATAAACTAATAAACAAAGAGATTCATATTTCAAACCAATTAACCAAACGATTTCCGCGTAATGGAGATAATTAAGATCTCCTTCAGAGTCATTCAAAGTTCCCATACACATAACAAAAGGCAATTGTGCTACTGAAATGTAAATTAGGTTGATGATTGAAGATAAACACATTGATGTTTTCCTCTGATCTGAACAATCTCGAGATTGCCCCAAATGTGCCATTTTAATTCACTAGATTCCAAGTAGCAAACGGAAGAGTCAGACCCACCTTTATTGAGACTGAACGTTTGTATTGCATCTGTGACCACTGTGACAAAAAAACAACCTCAGTTTGGTGCTCCAACTACACCTTCTCAACATTTACGGTTGAACTCAACCTCAACCTTATTTTTTCACACATTCTCTCCCCCCCTGTACCGTTTTATCTCAACGGTACAGACCTTCTCCATGACCTGTCCGTCGTCCTCCAGACTCCTGTTGAGGTCACTCCTGGAGTACATGCTAAAGTCTCCCACCATCATCTTGTCTATCAGCTTCTCCATCTCACACAGCTGCGAGCCCAGGTGTCTGCGGGGGGGGGGGGGGGGGGGGGGGAGACGTCAGACGCATCACAAGGCCACACTCTAAAATACACAGAGTATTTCACTATGTTTAACTGTGGGCTGGGACTCATGTTTAAAAGGACTTACATTGACACGAAACTCTGAAAAGCATTCTGATGAGAAGTGGTGTGTATTTTAAACTTTGGGCGTGATACAGTTCTGCCACCACGCTGTATTGGTGCCACCATAAAAGCTTACTCACAATAAATAGTTGGCGTGGACTGCTGCTTACTATCATTTGATGTACGATTGTCTCATATGAGTGTTTGGCGCATTTAAAATCAGACGAGTGTCACCGCCGTGACAGATAGATCTGAGTACGTAACTCAAACATCCCCCACTCGTCTCCACCACCCCCACCTGAAGCTGTGTATCCCCTGCAGCTCCAGCTGCAGCACCTCCTTGGTGGTGGCGATGAGCTCCAGGGCCCCAACGAACTCCGAGGTGGAGAGCAGCAGCTGCACAGTGGGCTGGCTCTGATGCACCGCCGCCATCAGCTTCAGCTTGTTGTGCAGCCGCGCGCAGTTGGAGCGCGTCAGCGCCTGCCGCAGTGCCCGCAGCGGGCCTTCGCACATGATGCGTTCGATGGCGGCCGCGCGGCCCCGGAGGACTGCCACGGCGCGGGCGGTTTCGGTGAGGCGGTCCTGGAGCTCGTGCTGGGAGGACATGGCGTGGAAGAAGGCCTCAGAGCGCAGGGAGATCTGCCGCGCGATGCTCACCTCCACCACGTCGAGGTAGTGGCTCAGCTGAGAAAGAGGGGGAGAAGCCAACAACAGGAAACATGACGGTGACGCAATGAAACAATGCAGGACATGACAATTTTCCGTCAGCTCACCTTTTCCTGTAGTAACCGTGACGATGCCATGTCCCTGCTGCTCTTCCCGCCAGCGCTGTTGAAGTGGGACCATGGTAGGACCGCGTTAAAGGTCGTTGGGTCGTCTAGCGCAAAGTCAGGCTTCATGAAGATCTGTTTAAGCCAGATGTTAATTTTGGAATCCAGAACCAAATAGTACGTGTGCTGCTCTAGCTGGTCTAGGGAGATATTAATATAATTAAACAATATATTATTTCAAAAAGTTAATGGTATAAACGTTTGAGAATCATGAGAGCATACAGTCAAATCAAGGGGACAAAGCGGTTCAATGGGGCTCTAGAAATCCCCACAACTCACATGGTTACAACACAAAACAAGAGGAAGTAATTACCTTGGGCACCTGCTCCAACTCTGTTCTTGATTTATCTACGAAGAACAGAAAGTGAAAAAGCACATTAGTTGGATCAACTCACTTAAACACAAAGGAAATGTGATATTTGACAAAAGTAATAACAGGAGGCCCAGAATAGATACTGTAGGCGCCAGGTGCAGAGCTGTTTCATATCGCATACCGTGGTTGTTTGTGATGCTGGAGACAGCATCCAACTCATCCTTGTTGGAACAGATACTCTTGCATCTCTCATGGATTTTCTCCCTCTACAGAGAAACACAGACATGATTTAGTTCAGGCCTAATAGCGTATACCGTTTAATTATAGTGGATGCATTTTCTTTGTGCTATTTCGACCATGAGTAAAGGGAAGAGGACAAAGTCTTAGAAATAGCTTAAAATGCAATGTTCATTACATTGCACAGGGCAGTTAAGGTAATAGGTAATAACCAAACAATAGAAAGAGGATTTGACACCTGGACTGTGTTCATTAGGCACCAAACAGACAAACTGGAAGGGACTATTTGGACTTGCCCAATAAGAAATGCACATTTTTATTTTTCATTGCAACATGTTTTTAAATGTTCTCTGTTGCATGCCCTAATGAGCGCTACCCAGGCCAGGCAGTGGCCTCTACTTCAGTCCAATCTACTGAATAATTCACACTGAATGACAGGGGCAGCGGGGTGTATTCGTTACCTGAGCTGTTTCCTGCAGGTAGGGGCCAAAGTGTTCCTTTGTGATGTTGGGGAGGTAGAAGGAGGGCATGACTTCTGTCTCGGCAAAGTCCAGGCCCCAGGTTTTGGTGAAGAAGTCAGACTCCCTCTTGGCCAGTCGAGGGTCATTCAGCGCGGCCGGGAGGTTCACCTTGGAGTTGTACACCGTCCACCTGTGCTGGTCGGCCACCACCGACGGGCCCTCGCACAGCACCAGGGCTGCCTCGCCTGCAAGGGCACGTGGGAAATGTAGTCAGTGGAAACCTTCAGCAGTAATGAAACGTTCAATGCATCTTGAGATGCATTCCATGGTTGCGCTCCAATTCTGTAGCCTGACCCACCATCCTCAACGCTGCGCTCTCATTTGAGGCTACCAATTTTTCTACCCTTCACCAGGAAGTGTGCACTCGTTCACTTCCGCTCATGCATTTAAAAGCTTTGGATTGGTGCAAGAATGGCTGGAGGGAGCTCCTTACACCAATCCATTAATTTTAAATCCATGAGGGAGAGTGTACAAGAGCACACTTTGGGAGAGGGGTAGAAAAATAGGACTACAGTCAGCATATGGCTGATCAACAGTGACACAAGATGAACCTTTATAGATATTAATCTCGGTAAGACTGTTGGCCAACCATAAATGTAGGCTAGTTCTTTACCCGTGGGCTCCTTGGGGCAGACGTCGGGCAGGGAGTGGACGGGCCTGTAGTGTCGTGAGGAAGGGTCCTTGTCCTTCCGGAAGATCCCCTCGCTGCCACCACTGCTGGGATGAGGCACTGGGGAGGAGCTGTGGCTGGAGGCCATGGCATTGGTGCACCTCTCCACAGAGGCTAGCTGAGTTAGCAAACATAGCACTGAGTCAGAGAGTATCAATACAAAACAAAGACATAGCCTAAACATTCATGTTTGCGGTAACACGATATAAACCCTAAACTGGACCATCTTCAGAGTTCTTAGTCCAAGGGCATTGAAAATAGGGCCATAGAAAACTAAATGTTGAGAGAGGAAGGATACAGTGGAACACTTGTGCCAATAGTCAATCAATTCAGTCAATCCATTCAAATGTCAGCCCATTTTTCTGTGCACAGCAATGACCTTCAGTTGTTGTCACAAGTCACTAGTGTGAAGCAGAAGTGAAAGTGCAGATGCTGCAGATGTATTGTCGCTCAGACAATTGTGGCTCAGAGGTGCAGTTGAGCAGGTGTTAGGCTTTAATCCGAACAGTGAGAAAAGCGATGCCTTTTGACTCGCTTCCTCGGTGTATTGATTCAGTTATTGCTTTGTCTGCATAACTAGCCCCGTCCTACCTAAACTGAATGATCAAATTCAAAGTAATTCACCATTGGTGATTAAAGTGGGGGGTACCTAGAACAGGGCCTATAGGTTAACCAATATAATCACACTAGAAAACAGTTGTGTTAGCAACTGAGACCATGATAAACTGCCTACAGGAGCAAAGCTCCTCTGTTGTCTAAACAGTCTGTTGAAAAGATTAGGGTGAAAGGTGGGCAGGTACCTTTAGGCTACAATCAATATGGATATGTATTGTTGTCCGTTTCAGTAACATACAATATCGAATGCATGGTGAAATAAGAAAATAAATGATTTATAGCAGACATATTAAGTCTTCATATGACTGATTTACACCAACGTCACGTGAATCACCACACACTGAACACGTCATTGGGCAATGACATCGTAGCTGCCTATATCAACAACGTCAAATGTTAATGCATGTAGCTTGCTAACTAACGGTTAAATTGACAGCTACAATGAAAAGTAAATTCGCTAGCTGAGGGCTATATGGATCAAAACTGTACAATGCAAAATGTCAAGAAAATATAGTCAGCTATCGCTGCGAATCAGATATTTCAACACCACCAGGGATGATGATGATGTTGTCCTTTTTTTAAACTAGCTGGGATTAGATGACCGTTTTAACTGACAATCTAGTTAGCGTTAGTTGTTTCACTTTTTAAATAGCTAGATAGTAGAGAGGCGTTTGCCTCACCACACTGATAGACAACTGCAGCTTCTTAACGTTAACGATCTCAGGTGGGGAACAAGATAGAACGATAACTCTAATTAGCCAAGTTACCTAGCTACTGTAGCTAACTGTGGAACACCGCCGTCCTCATTCGAATTTCCCCGTCATCCGGCAACATTAACTGTCATTGACCATTTTTTCTCATTGCTCTTTACAGACGATATACGATTTACTCTTCGAGCATCGATATTCGAGTAGCTACCCACGACTGCAGCAGCCTGAAGAGACCAGCTGGTTACACGTAGACTGATAACCGAAGCTAGCAAAATGTTAGCCATTTGACAGCCAAACAGAGACGGAAGCAGTCCACATAAATACATGATCGCTGAGCTTTTTTGAAGAGTAGACAAACCAAAAGAAGGTGCGCTATGTCTGGTACCTGTTGTTAGAACACATTAGTTCTTGATTCTTCTTTCTGCCATCACGCTATAACATTAGACGAACCAGGCGAAAACATCAAGCAAACCGCCGGTACAGTCACCATAATGCACTGCGCGAACAATCTTCTTCGAGTTCTTTCGAGCATAACCATGCAGTCACTTTCATCACAGCATACCACCTACTTCACTGCAGGATGGGCAACTTTGATTGGCGTGGGGGGCCACAAAAAGACGGGAATCATCATGATTGGGCTGCAGTGGGTCTGCGTACCCACATCCATACTCCCCCCTCCCCACCTTCTGAGCAAAACATTTCAGTGCCTCCCCCTCATATGGGAGTGAAGAGATACCAAAAATGTTATTAGTTAATTTCCTGCAATTTTACACATTTTGCCATAGGGCGGAGAGAACATTTAGCAATTTTATAACTCATTTCATGCAATTTTACTCATTTTGCCATGGGGTGGAGAGAAAAATGTGCAGTTTTACATCTTATTTCTTGCAATTCTACACATTTTGCCATGTAGTGGAGAGAAAAATGTGCAGTTTTACATCTTATTTCTTGCAATTCTACACATTTTGCCATAGGATGAATGCAAATGTTTTCAGTTTTTAATATGATAACTGATGATCAATTGGCCGCTAGACTAACTTACCAATCGAAAACCTTTTAGTTGACATGGGCTAATTGAGTGACTGCTAATGCACAAACACATTTCGAAATAGCATCTTGTGTATTCTATTATTCCAACTCTCAATAGTAGGTTGAGAACCCGAATTAATTCCTAAAAAAAAAATACAAATGTAGGTGCCCATCCCCTACCTACTGCTTACAACTGACAATTTTCACATTCTCTCATAAGTGGAAAAAGTTAATTTTATGTGAACTAGCTAGTACTGTCAATCCAAATGAATACTGTGTATAATAGGGTGAATGTTATTGCATATCTTGTTTATTTTAGCTAAATACACCAAATATCTAGTATACATGAGTTCTGTCCAGTGTCTATTGATGATGTTGGATTCCAACAGTGGATTGGAAAAAAAAGAGCACTCACACAAATGTGAACAATTTCAAAGCTTTTAACTTTTATTGTTTCCAGTTGGTAAAAAAAAAAATGGTTGTCTGCAACAGCAACCCTCTTCGCAGAAATAATACTCAACGTCCTGTATGAAGGCATCAGGCAATCAAGAGGATATAAAGCAGAACAAATTGGTAAAACTTGAATATTAAGTTGGTTGAACGGTAAAGAAAATAAGCTTTCACACATTACTAAAATTGGGAGTACAAATCACTGTGTAAATTAAGATCAGAAGACGAAACACGGGTACATTAACATACACACAAACATAAATATTATATACACACTGAATGCAGGTACACATGGAAGATGAGAGGGTAACATTTTCATACCATCTGAAAAGTCAATGTGTTTAGGGCCACACTTCAATTGAACAAAAATGGATCACTTGCTTGCTTGAACACATTCTGGACACTCAGATAAGTGTCAATGTCGACAAGTTTCCACCAGTCAATTTATAGATCTGTTTCTCCAGTCCTTGTACAGAAGGGTACACAGAGAGAAAAGTGATATTGTTTTTTATTATGTACTTCTTCCACTTCTTATACCACCTTATACCTGTTGATGTGGTGATTGATAACATTAAGATAGGGTACATGTTGGGATTCATGGTAAAAAAGGTATAAGGTCATAAGCACTTTTTTTTTACGCAATCGCCAAATATTATTTTTACTAGGCCTAGTTTAACAACATGGGTCTTCATGTCTAAGAAAAAGGAGGTCACTTCCAAAACAGTAGCTAGCATTACAAAGTATGCTTGTTTCTGCTACAATTGCCTTTCAGATAGAAAAAGAAATGGCTATAAACATCAAGCCACACCACACATCCTCACAATGGATTTTGCATCAGAACATTACAAATCTGCACCTGTGGAAGAGTTTGCTGTGTTAGCATATACTGTAGCGCTTTTTCATTGTTAACATGAAAATAGAATTATAGTATCGAAAACAGCACTGCTAGAAAAAAGGTCACTTGAAATGAGAGAAGCAAAAAAAGTATTCCGTAGCTCTCCAAAATATTTAAGTTAAGAAATGTTTAATAGTCCTTTAGCTGTTTTTCCACCATTCACTTGGTTATCGCATGGCCATGGGTCATGTTCATTAGAGCACCAAACATAAATAATCTGTCTGAAACAGTGAGGGACTACCTGGATTTGTCCAATAAGAAACTCAAATGTTAATTTTCTGTTGCAAAATGTTTTAAGATGTTTTCTGTTGTGTGCCCTAATGATCACAACCCTGGTAGTTGTGAAGCGTTAGTTGGGGTTTGGGAGGAGACCACTGTCCATTATCTAGTCCAGGGGCCCTTGGAAAATGAGTCTGAGGTAGCCGCTCTCGCCGGCCAGTTGATGCACGCAGAATGGACAAGCGGCGTGGAAGGTGTGCGTGCCGTGTGGCAGCGGGATCTGGCTCCAGAACGCTGCCGTCTTCTCCGAGCACACATGACCGCACGGACTAAAGGCGTGTGTGGGCGGTGCTGCATCCAGGTAAAACCCCGCCTCACACCCCAGCCATAACGGTACATACGGCCCTCTGGTTCGGCACATGGGGCACTCCCTCTCCCGGCCCACCTCCACCACCTCATCCTCGGGCTCCCGTCCTTGGCCTCCCCAGGCGTGGTAGCCGTGCACATGGCCGCATCGGAGGTAGGCCCACGGCTGCTTCTCATCCAGGATCTCCTTGCGACGGAGGCTGGGGAAGGCCAGGGTGTTGAAACCCACGGGGCACTGGGGCCGCCCGGCATTCAGCTCCTGCCGCAGGGCCTCCAGGTGCTTCACGGTGGGCGTGCGCGAGAGGCCCTCGGCCGTGCGCCACAGGAGGGTGGCGCCACACAGGTCGATCAGCGAGCCGTCCACCAGTTCCTGGCTCTCGCTCTCCACCTGCAAGACACCCAGATATATTAGCAAACAGATGGCAAGATATTAACAAACACAATACAAACACATGCTCCACATGGTGTTGCTCTGCAGTCTGCCTTGATTAAATGTGTCAATGGTCCTGTAGGCGGCAACCTGCGATGCCACATTTTATAGCTGTGGGGTGAAGGGGGGATCTTGGGTTCTCCATTAAGGACTTAATGAAGTGCTTTTCATTTTTTTTTTACTGGGGAGAGATACTATAAGTATATCTCAGTATTATATTGAGCATTGTCCTGTTTTATTGGCCTTCGGTATGTACCTCAATAATAGATCAAAGAGGTCTTGCTTTTGTTTCAGACAAGGTGCAGACCTGCTGTGACTAAACCCATTGAACCAGCATCCCTTCCTCTCTTTCTCCCTTATCAGCTCTCGGCATTTCCTCCCCCCTTCCCTGGCCGTTCTCATGCCTCAGTTTTAAAGTCTAAAGGCCAAACCACATCATAATCATAATAACAGCATGTCTCAGAATCTCAGTCATTCCTCCCAAAATGAAGGTGAGGTTAGGAGTGTGAGATTCCTATGAGAATTCCTCTGACTTACTGAAATCTTCCAAACTGACTGTGTGGTCTCTGGGAGAAGGGGATGGAACTTAAAAGTATAGAGTCAGGGTTTTCCAGGGGAGGTTATTATCGGTGACATAACAGACCTATCACACTATAAATCAGATGCTGATTTCTGTGTATGAGAAACAGAGACCTCAAACAGTTAAAGCCCATCCAACCAGACTATTCTGTACAAATGTCCCATCTGCTCATATCACAGAGCTGTGGTAAAATGGCTTAATGAAGTTACCCAACAATAACATTTTGGAGGACAGTAGTCTATGTTCTGAAAAATTGTTCAAGAGTCAATTGTTCCAAGTTAGAGTGAGAACTGGTGATATTATCTGGCAGCATCCATTCAATTAGTGCAGTATTAATGCTTCAGAAACATCTACTTAAAACAATGTCCCTGGAAAACAATGGCAAGGCATGGCTTACAGGGAGTATACTCACTCAATGAGGCTGCACAGGAGTGTATGTGTGTGTGTGTGTGTGTGTGTGTGTGTGTTTGAACATGTTATGTTTCTGCAAGTACTCACATCTATACATGTTAGGGCTTGTTACTTCATGTGTGCGCACGCATCTGTGTGTGTACGTGTGTGCTTGTGTGCATGCTTGTGTCTATGTATGTATCTACTAGCTACCCACCATCTTGCCCCGTTGCTGGGCGGAGCGGGTCTCTCTGAGGGTGAAGACTTTGCCACAGACAGAGATCTCTCTCCACACGCCCGGCTTGGAGTCCTGCGTGAAGCCGTGGCGAGGGTGCATCACCAGCACGCCATTAGTGGTCAGCCCGTCCATCTGTCCGTCCTGTGTCCTCCACTTGGCTGCCTTCTCCTGGGGGAAAGAAGGGATAGAAAGTAGAAAAGGAAAGTTTCAGAAATATGTGTGCAATACTTTTAGTTATAATAGTTCATAGTTATTTCAAGGTTGTATTATGGCTTATAAACGTCATTGCATCATGAATGCTAATTGCAAATGCTTACAGAGAAACAGTATATCACATTAGTAGTATTTCTCTCCTAATTATATGGCAGCTATTTTGTTTTCATCACAATCACCAACTCACCCCCAGGAAGATGTTCTTGGAGGAGTCGAAGCCGGCGGCGTAGATGCGAGCGGTGTACGGCGGGCTCCGCTGGCAGATGATGCGGCAGGCGAAGCGCGAGATGGTGCTCTGGATAGACTGGGTCTGGGTCTGGCCCTCCCCCCCGTGGCTCTGCTGGCTGCCAGGCACCGTGTCTGTCACCACAAAGTCTATGGGGCTCTCTGTGGAACGCCCAATCTGGGATGGAAGGGAAAAGAGGTATATGAGTTATCAGAGTGTATATTCCATTAAGCTTTAGCAATGTTCTTGCAAAAAAAAAAAGCTTTTAGAGAGGCAAATATTCAGTGGAGCAAAAAAGTATTTAGTCAGCCACCAATTGTGCAAGTTCTCCCACTTAAAAAGATGAGAGAGGTCTGTAATTTTCATCATAGGTACACTTCAACTATGACAGACAAAATGAGAAAAAAAACTCCAGAAAATCATATTGTAGGATTGTTAATGAATTTATTTGCAAATTATGGTGGAAAATAAGTATTTGGTCACCTACAAACAAGCAAGATTTCTGGCTCTCACAGACCTGTAACTTCTTCTTTAAGAGGCTCCTCTGTCCTCCACTCGTTACCTGTATTAATGGCACCTGTTTGAACTTGTTATCAGTATAAAAGACACCTGTCCACAACCTCAAACAGTCACACTCCAAACTCCACTATGGCCAAGACCAAAGAGCTGTCAAAGGACACCAGGCTGGGAAGACTGAATATGCAATAGGTAAGCAGCTTGGTTTGAAGAAATCAACTGTGGGAGCAATTATTAGGAAATGGAAGACATACAAGACCACTGATAATCTCCCTCGATCTGGGGCTCCACGCAAGATCTCACCCCGTGGGGTCAAAATGATCACAAGAACGGTGAGCTGGGTCTTTCAGCATGACAATGATCCCAAACACACCGCCCGGGCAACGAAGGAGTGGCTTCGTAAGAAGCATTTCAAGGTCCTGGAGTGGCCTAGCCAGTCTCCAGATCTCAACCCCATAGAAAATATTTGGAGGGAGTTGAAAGTCCGTGTTGCCCAGCAACAGCCCCAAAACATCACTGCTCTAGAGGAGATCTGCATGGAGGAATGGGCCAAAATACCAGCAACAGTGTGTGAAAACCTTGTGAAGACTTACAGAAAATGTTTGACCTCTGTCATTGCCAACAAAGGGTATATAACAAAGTATTCAGATAAACTTTTGTTATTGACCAAATACTTATTTTCCACCATAATTTGCAAATAAATTCATTTAAAAAATCCTACAATGTGATTTTCTGGATTTTTTTTCTCATTTTGTCTGTCATAGTTGAAGTGTACCTATGATAAAAATTACAGGCCTCTCATCTTTTTAAGTGGGAGAACTTGCACAATTGGTGGCTGACTAAATACTTTTTTGCCCCACTGTAGTAACTAAACTGATTCAGTTCTTTATTTAGATTAGTTTAAGGAATCACAGATTTGTGTCTCAGTACTCAAATGGCTTCCTTTCCTTGCCTCCTTTTTATTTGGTCTCTCAACCATTAGTGCTTTTACTAAGAGGCCTGTTAGCCAAGCCTTCTATCGTTTTCATGCCATTCATTAGTTAGAGTTGGCTAAAGCACATGTAGATCAGATCAGGACCTGGACTATGAGATTGAGAGAAAAGACAGGTGGCAGATTAATGTAAGAAAGAAAGGGAAACATTTTCAGATTTATGTTAGCTGAGGCTGTCATTGATGTCATGCAGAAGTAATGGAGTAACAGCACGGCTGGCCACCGTCAGACTGTTCACGTCTGTAAATCACTATGAGTGGAGACAGTCGGGATAAGGGTCTCTGTGTGTGTGTGTGTGTTTAGACTTTCTATGCATGTGAAGAAAGACACGGCTTCTTATTGTCATCACTATGGTAGTTGTTCCTTGGGTGTGTGAACGGAACAATTATTCTCTACTTAGGGAAACTCATGCAGGAGTCAACAGGGACATAAAAGAGAGAGAGTTAAAGATATGTAAAAGAGAGAGAGAGAGAGAGAGAGAGTGTGTGTGTGTGAGAGAGTGTGTGTGATGGATAGAGAAGGAGAGAGGGGGGAGAAAGAGAGAGAGAGAGTAGAGAGAGAGAGAGAGAGAGAGAGAGAGAGAGAGAGAGAGAGAGAGAGAAAGAGAGAACATTGAAGAGTGATGTAAGAGAAAGAGAGAGAGCGAGAGAGGGAAGAGAGGGTGATGTGGTCTTATCAGAAAGGAATGGCAGGGTGCACCCGGGCCTCATGAGGTCTCACTGCTTAACCGCCTGCTGAATCAGCTTCGAGAAGCCACAATGTAATTCGTCAAATCTGTACAATCTATACAGGATGTATAGCAGTGGCAGTCGGTGACATTCAAGATGAGGGAGGATGATTAAAAAAATTATGAGCATGGCCTTGTTTCTATTACAGCATATTGGATGACTGTCATTCATATTCCATTCCCCCAGTTCAGTGTAACAGCGATAGGTTTCGGCTACTATGTGATACTCAAATTTTCCCTATTCAACCTAGCCTGTGAACGCTAGCCTTTTAGAGCATTTCATGTCTACAGGTGTGACTGTTACGGGGCCATAGTCATTTAGACAGGTTACCTTGACGTTCTTGGGCACAGAGACTATGGTGGTCTGCTTGAAACATGTAGGTGTTACAGACAGGGTCAGGGAGAGGTTGAAAATGTCAGTGAAGACACTTGCCAGCGGGTCAGCGCATGCTCTGCGTATGCTTCCTGGTAATCCGTCTGGCTCTGCGGCCTTGTGAATGTTAACCTGTTCAAAGGTCTTACTCACATCGGCTACGGCGAGCGTGATCACACAGTCGACCATGTGAGTTGGCAAGACAGCACAACAGATCTGGGACCAGGCTTGACTTGAGCAGTGAGGACACGCTGGGGACACACTCACCTGGAACATGTCTGTATTGCTGTCATGAGTGTACTCCACCACCACCGTCTGGGCCCGGGACAGAGTGTAGGAGATACTGTGCTGGTCCTTGTTGCTGATGGCCTGCAGGAGGGAAAAGTTGATGTTAGGAGTAGCAGGATGATGTCATTACCAATTACATTTACTTCAGGCACCCCTGTTCTGAGTGGATATATAATGCCTATTATAGAGAGAAGATTGTGTATTAGTGCAACAAGAGACAATCCTGTCACTATCATCTTGTTTATATCAAGTATACATTACATTATATAAGAGAGTTTCTACAATTACAGAAATAAGTCTTAAATTCAAGCATACAGTATGACTGTTTCCTAGCTCCTACCTTGGCTGCCTGAGGTGTACACGCCACGTGTACTGTGCTGGGTTTCACCCCGCTGGCCTTGGGTCTCCGGCACAGTGCAAAGCGGCTTTTCCGCCTCCCCCTGTCTCCGTTGGGTAGGGAGCCATTGTACCTGTGTAAACAAGAACACACCCCATATAAATTGACATTTTTAATCAAAACATCCTGGCAGTGGTATCCTAGCCTGGTGTTCCAGTCTGTTTTGTACTTTAGCAAACACCTCTCTGCATTCATTTTTTATCATACCATAGAATATTGAAGAGCAGTTGGCTATGGCACTTACAGTATGAGACCAGGCTAAGGGGAACCATCAAATGTGGGAAAAGGCCACCTTGAAAAGTTACAGTACAAAAGAAGCTGTTGATTGTTTGTTTCATCATATTGGATATACAGTGGGGCAAAAAAGTATTTAGTCAGCCAACAATTCTTCAAGTTCTCCCACTTAAAAAGATGAGGGAGGCCTGTAATTTTCATCATAGGTACACTTCAACTATGACAGACAAAATGAGACAAAAAAATCCAGAAAATCACATTGTAGGATTTTTAATTAATTAATTTGCAAATTATGGTGGAAAATAAGTATTTGGTCAATAACAAAAGTTTATCTCAATTCTTTGTAGTTGAAGTGTACCTATGATGATTATTACAGGCCTCTCTCATCTTTTTAAGTGGGAGAACTTGCACAATTGGTGGCTGACTAAATACTTTTTTGCCCCACTGTATATAGTTTATTCGGAAAGTATTCAGACCCCTTGACTTGTTCCACATTTTGTTACATTTCAGCCTTGTTCTAAAAAACAGTTTTTCAGAAATGTTAGCAAATGTATTAAAAAAAAAAAAACGAAATACCAAATTTACATAAATGTTCAGACCCTTTACAATGAGACTCGAAATTGAGCTCAGGTGCATCCTGTTTCCAATGATCATCCTTGAGATGTTTCTACAACTTAATTGGGAGTCCATTTGTGGTAAATTCACTTGATTGGACATGATTTGGAAAGGCACACACCTGTCTATATAAGGTCTCACAGTTGACAGTGCATGTCAAAGCAAAAACTAAGCCATGAGGTCAAAGGAATTGTCTGTAGAGCTCCAAGACAGGATTGTGTCAAGGCACAGATCTGGGGACGGGTAACAAAAAATGTCTGCAGTATTGAAGGTCCCCAAGAACACAGTGGCCTCCATCATTCTTAAATGAAAGAAGTTTGGAACCACCAAGACTCTTCCCAGAGCTGGCCGTCTGGCCAAACTGAGCAATCGAGGGAGAAGGGCCGTGTTCAGGGAGGTGACCAAGAACCCAATGGTCACTCTGACATGGCTCCAGAGTTTCTGTGAGGAGATGGGAGAATCTTCCAGAAGGACAACGATCTCTGCAGCACTCCACCAATCAGGCTTTTATGGTAGAGTGGCCAGACAAGAAAAAAATGCACATGACAGCCCACTTGGAGTTTGCCAATGGGCACCTAAAGACTCTCAGACAAACAAGATTTTCTGGTCTGATGAAACCAAGATTGAACTCTTTGGCCTGAAAGCCAAGCATCACGTCTGGAGGAAAACTGGCACAATCCCGACGGTGAAGCATGGTGGTGGCAGCATCATGCTGTGGGGATGTTTTTCAGTCAGGATGGAGGGATAGATGAACGGAGCAAAGTACTGAAAGATCCTTCACGAAAACCTGCTCCAGAGTGCTCAGGACCTCAGACGGGGGCGAAGGTTCCCCTCCAACAGGACAACGACCCTAGTCTCTGAATGTTCTTGAGTGGCCCAGCTAGACCCCAGACTTGAACCCGATCAAACATCTCTGAAGAGACCTGAACATAGCTGTTCAGTGATGCACCCCATCCAACCTGACAGAGCTTGAGAGGATCTGCAAAGAATGGGAGAAACTCCCCAAATACAGATGTGCCAAGCTTGTAGCATTATGGCCATGAAGACTCAAGGCAGTAATCGCTGCCAAAGGTGCTTCAACAAATTACAGAGTAAAAGGTCTGAATACGTATGTAATATATATATGGTTGAAGATATCCCTCTAGTGGTGTGGGGCTGTGCTTTGGCAAAGTGGGTGGGGTTATATCCTGCCTGGTTGGCCCTGTCCGGGGGTATTGTTGAATGGGGCCACAGTGTCTCGCGACCCCTCCTGTCTCAGCCTCCAGTATTTATGCTGCAATAGTTTGTGTCAGGGGGCTAGGGTCAGTCTGTTATATCTGGAGTATTTATCCTGTCTTATCTGGTGTCCTGTGTGAATTTAAGTATGCTCTCTCTATCTCTTTCTCTCGGAGGACCTGAGCCCTAGGACCATGCCTCAGGACTACCTGGCCTGATGACTCCTTGCTATCCCCAGTCCACCTGGCCGTGCTGCTGCTCCAGTTTCAACTGTTCTGCCTGCGGCTATGGAACCCTGACCTGTTCACCAGACGTGCTACCTTGTCCCGGACCTGCTGTTTTCAAATCTCTCTCTCTACCGCACCTGCTGTCTCTAACTCTGAATGATCGGCTATGAAAAGCCAACTGACATTTACTCCTGAGGTGCTGACCTCCTGAGGTGCTGACCTCCTGAGGTGCTGACCTACAACCACTGCAAATTATTATTATTTGACTCTGTTGGTCATCTATGAACGTTTGAACATCTTGACCATGTCCTGTTATAATCTCCACCCGGCACAGCCAGAAGAGGACTGGCCACCCCTCAGAGCCTGGTTCCTCTCTAGATTTCTTCCTAGGTTCCTGCCTTTCTAGGGAGTTTTTCCTAGCCACCCTGCTTCTACATCTGCATTGCTTGCTGTTTGGGGTATTAGGCTAGGTTTCTGTATAGCACTTTGTGACATCGGCTGATGTAAAAAGGGCTTTACAAATACATTTGGTTAATGGATTGGTTTCCATGGCCGAACAGCCACACACAAGCCCAAGATCACCATACGCAATGCCAAGCGTCGACTAGAGTGGTGTAAATCTCCCCGCCATTGGACTCTGGAGCAGTGGAAACGCATTCTCTGGAGTGTCTGGCAGTCCGACGGATGAATCTGGGTATGGAGGATGCCATGATAACGCTACCTGCCCAAATGCATATGCCAACTGTAAAGTTTGGTGGAGGAGGAATAATGTTCTGTGGCTGATTTTCATGGTTTGGTCTAGGCCCCTTAGTTCCAATGAAGGGAAATCTTAACACTACAGCATACGACATTCTAGACGATTCTGTGCTTCCAACTTTGTGGCAATAGTTTGGGGAAGGCCCTTTCCTGTTTCACCATGACAATGCCCCCGTGCACAAATTGAGGTCCATACAGAAATGGTTTGACCAGATCGGTGTGGAAGAACTTGACTGACCTCCACAGAGCCGTGACCTCAACCCCATCAAATACCTTTGGGATGAATTGGAATGTCGACTGCGAGCCAGGCCTAATCGCCCAACATCAGTGCTCAACCTCATTAATGCTCTTTTGGCTGAATGCAAGCATATCCCCTCAGCAATGTTCCAACATCTAGTGGAAGGCCTTCCCAGAAGAGTGGATGTTGTTATTGCAGGGGGGACCAACTCCATATTAATGACCATGATTTTGGAATGAGATGTTCGACGAGCAGGTGTCCACATACGTTTGGCCACATAGTGTACATTTTTATTTTAATATGTGAAAATAAGACTATGCAAAATAAGACTATGCTAACTAAGATTCTGAACACAAATAAAACAAATAGTTTAACCACTGTAAACCCATTTAAAAGGGAAATTAATTAAAACTATAGATGTGCCCTTGAGCAAGGCACCTAACTCTAATTGCTGCTGTATGTCGCTCTGGATAGAAGTGTCTGCTAAATGACTCAAATGTAAATGTAATGAAGTCATTTGATCCACTTCTAAAATTGAGTGACCACTGAGAGGGGTCAACTGTCTACTGTTATTCCTTGGTGGAATAAGGTCACACTCCAGCGTTGGGTTTGTTGCAGTCAGATCTCCATTAAAACAAGACCCAATCCTCTTTGGTCCAATCAGAGGAGCTAAGCTATGAGGTTATCTTTTGGTCACTTACCTCTGCCAGCATCTGCTGTGCAAAGATTTCATTGGGAAATGAGGGCTTTCCTGTTGCAGCTACCTACTTTTCCTGGACAAGCAGAAGTATTAAGACTGTATTATCTAATTTCACGTCTTAACTGGTAGCATTACATCCAGTGCTAACTGAGACAACCAATGCTTTTGTTAACTACTTGGAACTGCAAAAAGAAAGTAGTCTATGACCACCTAATTGTCAGTTGAACGTTGTTTCTTTTCAGACCGTTCTACTGCTGAATACAACGTGAACGTGACAGAATACTTTCGAAGTCACAACAACCACCAACAACTCAGCTCACATCCTCCCTCTCCGCGCCACATAGGCTACATTCTCCTTTGTCCAATAAAATGGCTTACACTCAGGAAGCCAGCAGCTCTTTGTTTACCCTCACTGTGGCTGAGTTGCAGTGTACATTTAATTGGATTTAGATAGAACCACCCTGCTCCCCCTTTCAAAAAGAAACAAAACTGCCCAGTTCAAATATTGTAAATTAACATGTACCATTGTGTCTGTTGGAATTTGGAACAATGTGGTTCACATTTAGAGCATAAGTGCTGACTTGCATTTATTTCAAAGAACCTCCACGTAGCACAGTTGTAGCATACCACAGTTGCCAATACGCAACTTAACATGTACAGTGCCTTCAGAAAGTATTCACATCCCTTGACTTTTTCCACATTTTGTTGTGTTATTTTTATTACTGGTCTACACACAATGCGCCATAATGTCAAAGTTGAATTATGTTTTTAGACATTTTTACAAATTAATAAAAAATGAAAAGTTGAAATGTCTTGTGTCAATAACTACTCACCCCTTTTTTATGGCAAACCTAAATACATTCCGAAGTAAAAAAAAAAGAAGGTTAACAAGTCACATAATAAGTTGCATGGACTCACTCTGTGTGCAATTATAGTGTTTAAAATTATTTTTGAATGACTACCTAATTTCTGTACTCCACACAACACATCTATCTGTAAGGTCCCTCGGTGGAATAGTGAACTTCAAACACATATTCAATGACAAAGACCATTGAGTAGATGAGGGGGGGGGGGGGTCGAAGCAGACATTGAATATCCCTTTGAGCATGATGAAGTTATAAATGACACTTTGATTGGTGTCACTACGAAGGTAAAGGTGTCCTTCCTAACTCAGTTGCCAGAGAGGAAGGAAACCAGTCAAGGATTTCACCATGAGTCCAATGCTGACTTTAAAATAGTAACAGAGTTGAATTGTTGTGATAGGAGAAAACTAAGAATGGATCAACAACATTGCAGTTACTCCACATACTAAGCTAATTTACAGAGTAAAAAGAAGGAAGCCTGTACAGAATGAAAATATTCCAAAACATGCATCCTGTTTGCAAAAAAACAGAAATGGCAACACATTACCGCACTATGCCTCTCCCCTATTTGACCTTGATACTTTGTGTGTATGTACTCAAATGTAGGCTGTGTGTGATGTTTAAAATGTAAACGCTGCAAAAAAAGAAACGTCCCTGTTTCAGGACGCTGTCCTTCAAAGATAATTTGTAAAAATCCAAATAACTTCACAGATCTTCATTTGTAAAGGGTTTAAACAATGTTTCCCATGCTTGTTCGATGAACCATAAACAATTAATGAACATGCACCTGTGGAACGGTCGTTAAGACACTAACAGTTTACAGATGGTAGGCAATTAAGGTCACAGTTATTAAAACTTAGGACACTAAAGAGGCCTTTCTACTGACTCTGAAAAACACCAAAAGAAAGATGCTCAGGGTCCCTGCTCATCTGTGTGACCGTACCTTAGGCATGCTGCAAGGAGGCATGAAGACTGCAGATGTGGCCAGGGCAATAAATTGCAATGTCCGTACTGTGAGAAGTCTAAGACAGCGCTACAGGGAGACAGGACGGAAAGCTGATCGTCCTCACAGTGGCAGACCACGTGTAACAACACCTGCACAGGATCGGTACATCTGAACATCACACCTGTGGGACAAGTACAGGATAGCAACAACAACTGCCCGAGTTACACCAGGAAAGCACAATCCCTCCATCAGTGCTCAGACTGTCCGCAATAGGCTGAGAGAGACTGGATTGAGGGATTGTGGTAAGGCAGGTCCTCACCAGACATCACAACGTCGCCTATGAGCACAAAACCACCATCGCTGGACCAGACAGAACCGGCAAAAAGTGCTATTCACTGATGTGTCAAGGTTTTGTCTCACCAGGGGTAATGGTCGGATTAACGTTTATCGTTGAAGGAAAGAGTGTTACACCGAGGCCTGTACTCTGGAGCGGGATCGATTTGGAGGTGGAGTGTCTGTCATTGTCTGGGGCAGTGTGTCACAGCATCATCGGACTGAGCTTGTTGTCATTACAGGCAATCTCAATGCTGTGAGTTACAGGGAAGATATCCTCCTCCCTCATGTAGTACCCTTCCTGCAGGCTCATCCTGACATGACCCTCCAGCATGACAATGCCACCAGCCATACTGCTCATTCTGTGCGTTATTTCCTGCAAGACAGGAATGTCAGTGTTCTGCCATGGCCAGCGAAGAGCCCGGATCTCGTATCTCAATCCCATTGAGTACGTCTGGGACCTCTTGGATCGGAGGGTGAGGGCTAGGGCCATTGCCCCCAGAAATGTCTGGGAACTTGCAGGCACCTTGGTGGAAGAGTGGGGTAACATCTCACATCAAGAACTGGCAAATATGTTGCAGTCCATGAGGAGGAGATGCACTGCAGTACTTAATGCAGCTGGTGGCCACACCAGATACTGACTGTTACCCCTTTGTTCAGGGACACATTATTACATTGCTGTTCATCACATATCTGTGGAACTTGTTCAGTTTATGTCTCAGTTGTTGAATCTTGTTATGTTCATACAAATATTTACAGATGTTAAGTTTGCTGAAAATAAACGCAGTTGACAGTGAGAGAACGTTTCTCTTTTTGCTCAGTTTATATAGCATCAGTCAAAAGTTCATTAGAGTTAACAGTCAAACACCAAAACTATGAAATAACACATATGCAATCATGTGGTAACCAAAAAAGTGTTAAACAAATCAAAATATATTTTATGTTTGAGATTCTTCAAGGTAGCCACCCTTTGCCTTGATGACAACTTTGCACACTCTTGGTATTATCTCAACCAGTTCCATGAGGTAGTCACCTGGAATGCATTTAAATTAACAGGTGTGCCTTGTTTAAAGTTAATGTGGAATTTCTTTCCTTAATGCGTTTGAGCCAATCAGTTGTGTTGTGACAAGGTATACAAAAGAGAGCACCTATCTGGAAAAAGACCAAGTCCATATTATGGCAAGAACAGCTCAAATAAGCAAAGAGAAATGACAGTCCATCACTACTTTAAGACATGAAGGTCAGTCAATCCGGAAAATGTAAAGTTTCTTCAAGTGCAGTCGCAAAAACCATCAATGATGAAACTGGATCTCATGAAGACCGCCACAGGAAAGGAAGACCCAGAGTTCATTAGAGTTAACTGCTCCTCAGATTGCAGCCCAAATAAATGCTTCACAGAGTTCAAGACACATCTCAACATCAACTGTTCAGAGGAGACTGCGTGAACCAGGCCTTAATGGTCAAATTGCTGCAAAGAAACCGCTACCAAAGAACACCAATAATAAGAAGAGACTTGCTTGGAACAAGAAACACGAGCAATGGACATTAGACCGGTGAAATCTGTAATTTGGTCTGATGAGTCCAAATGTGAGATTTTTGGTTACAACCACTGTGTCTTTGTGAGACAAAGATTAGGGGAACGGATGATCTCCGCATGTGTGGTTCCCACTGTGAAGCACGGAGGAGGAGGTGTGATGGTTTGGGGGTACTTTGCTGGTGACACTGTCTGTGATTTATTTAGAATTCAAGACACACTTAACCAGCATGGCTACCACAGCTTTCTGCAGCGATACACCATCCCATTTCTTTTGCTTGGACCATGTTAGTTTATTGGTGATGTGGACACCAAGGAACTTGAAGCTCTCAACCTGCTCCACTACAGCCCGGTCGATGAGAATGGGGGCGTGATCGGTCCTCCTTTTCCAGTAGTCCACAATCATGTCTTTAGTCTTGATCACATTGAGGGAGAGGTTGTTGTCCTGGCACCACACAGCCAGGTATGACCTCCTCCCTATAGCCTGTCTCATCATTGTCGGTGACCAGGCCTACCATTGTTGTGTCATCAGAAAACGCAATGATGGTGTTGGAGTCGTGCCTAGCCGTGCAGTCATGACTGAACAGGGAGTACAGGAGGGGACTGAGCACACACCACTGAGGGGCCCCTGTGTTGAGGAGCAGCGTGTGGATGTGTTGTTACCAACCCTTACCACCTGGGGGCGGCACGTCAGGAAGTCCAGGATCCAGTTGCAGATGGAGGTGTTTAGTCCCAGGGTCCTTAGCTTAGGGGTGTGCTTTGAGGGCACTATGGTGTTGAACGCTGAGCTGTAGTCAATGAATAGCATTCTCACATAGGTGTTCCTTTTGTCCAGGTGGGAAAGGGCAGTGTGGAATGCAATAGAGATTGCATCATCTGAGGATCTGTTGTGGCGGTATGCAAATTGGAGTGGGTCAGGGTTTCTGGGATAATTGTGTTGATGTGTGCCACGACCAGCCTTTCAAAGCACTTCATGGCTACCTTACGTGAGTGCCACGGGTCGGTAGTCATTTAGGCAGGTTACCTTAGTGTTCTTGGGCACAGGAACTATGGTGGTTTGCTTGAAACATGTTGGTATTACAGACTCAGACAGGGAGAGGTTGAAAATATCAGTGAAGACACTTGCCAGTTGGTCAGCGCATGGTCGGAGTACACGTCCTGGTAACACATCGGCTGAGGAGAGCGTGATCACACAGTCGTCCGGAACAGCTGATGCTCTCCTGCATGTTTCAGTGTTACTTGCCTCGAAGCGAGCATAGAATTAATTTAGCTCGTCTGGTAGGCTCGTGTCACTGGGCAGCTCTTGGCTGTGCTTCCCTTTGTAGTATGTGATAGTTTGCAAGCCCTGCCACATCTGACAAGCATCGGAGCCGGAGTAGTACAATTTGATCTTTGTCCTGTATTGACCATTTGCCTTATATGCTTCCGGGTTAGAGACCCACTCCATGAAAGCGGCAACACTGCCCTTTAGCTCAGTGCAGATGTTGCCTGTAATCCATGGCTTCTGGTTGGGGTATGTATGCACAGTCACTGTGGGGACGACGTCATCGAAGCACTTATTGATGAAGCCAGTGACTGATGTGGTGTACTCCTCAATGCCATCGGAAGAATCCCGGAACATATTCCAGTCTGTGTTAGCATAACCGTCCTGTAGTTTAGCATCTGCTTCATCTGACCAGTTTTTTATTGACCAAGTCACTGGTGCTTCCTGCTTCAATTTCTGCTTGTAAGTAGGAATCAGGAGGATATAATTATGGTCAGATTTGCCAAATGGAGGGCGAGGGAGAGCTTTGTACGTGTCTCTGTGTGTGGAGTAAAGGTTGCACATTTAACATGTTGGTGGAAATTAGGTAAAACCGATTTAAGTTTCCCTGCATTAAAGTCCCCGGCCACTAGGAGGAGCATCTCTGGATGCGCATGGTCCTGTTTGCTTATGGTGGTATACAGCTCATTGAGTGTGGTCTTAGTACCAGTATCGTTCTTTGGTGGTATAAAAAATACAGATGAAAACTCTCTTGGTACAGTTGAAGTCGGAAGTTTACATACACCTTATCCAAACACCTTTAAATTCAGTTTTTCACAATTTCTGACATTTAATCCTAGTAAAAATGCCCTGTCTTAGGTCAGTTAGGATCACCACTTTATTTTAAGAATGTGAAATGTCAGAATAATAGTACAGAGAATTATTTATTTCAGCTTTTATTTCTTACATCATATTCCCAGTGGGTCAGAAGTTTAAATACACTCAATTAGTATTTGGTAGCATTGCCTTTAAATTGTTTATCTTTGGTCAAATATTTCGGGTAGCCTTCCACAAGCTTCCACAATAAGTTGGGTGAAATTTGGCCCATTCCTCTTGACAGAGCTAGTGTAACTGAGTCAGGTTTGTAGGCCTCCTTGCTCGCACACGGTTTTTCAGTTCTGCCCACAAATTTTCTATAGGATTGAAGTCAGAGCTTTGTGATGGCCACTCTAATACATTGACTTTGTTGTCCTTAAGCCATTTTGCCACAATGTTGGAAGTATGCTTAGGGCCAATGTCTATTTGCAAGACCCATTTGCGACCAAGCTTTAACTTCCTGACTTGTGTATTGAGGTGTTGCTTCAACATATTCACATAATTGTCCTGCCTCATGATGCCATGTATTCTGTGAAGTGCACCAGTCCCTCCTGCAGCAAAGCACTACCACAACATGATGCTGCCAACCCGTGCTTCACAGTTGGGATGGTGTTCTTCAGCTTGCAAGCCTCCACCTTTTTCCTCCAAACATAAAGATGGTCATAATGCCAAACAGTTATTTTTTTGTTTCATCAGACCAGAGGACATTTCTCCACAAAGTACGATCTTTGTCCCCATGTGCAGTTGCAAACTGTAGTCTGGCTTTTTTATAGCGGTTTTGGAGCAGTGGCTTCTTCCTTTCTGAGCGGCCTTTCAGGTTATGTCAACACAGGACTCGTTTTACAGTGGATATAGATACTTTTGTACCTGTTTCCTGCAGCATCTTCACAAGGCTGTTGTTCTGGGATTGATTTGTACTTTTCACAACAAAGTATCTTCATCTCTAGGAGACAAAAGGCTTCTCTTTCCTGAGCGGTATGACGGCTTGATCAGGGAATTTATATGCTTAAAGGTAATGATTAAAGAATTCCACCCTGAGACGTAACTATTAGTGATTATTAGTTTATGTAGAATGTATAATGAATAATTAAAGTACTAAACGTAAGTCCAATAAGGTTCGGTAGAGACATGTGTGAGTTTGTGTGACTAAGGAGATACCGAGAACAATTCAACTGTGTATGACCTGACCTGACTAGAACTCGGAGAAACTTACGATAGGACAGGGAGTCCTTTCAAGGTTCCTCTAATCTCGGGGGAATGGAACTGTCGGCTTGGTAGTGATAAACAGTGGTGAGAACTATGGGGAAAGATACAACTCATCTACTGTTCGTGTGTATGTATGTGCGTATGAGTTATAAAATGGATGTCTTTGTATTATGGACTTCATTGCGCTCTTATGAATTAACTGTACGAACCTGTCACGCCCTGACCATAGTTTACTTTGTATTTTCTATGTTTTGATTGGTCAGGGTGTGATCTGAGTGGGCATTCTATGTTTCATGTCTTGTTTGTCTATTTCTATGTTCAGCCTGATATGGTTCTCAGTCAGAGGCAGGTGTTCGTCATTGTCTCTGATTGGGAACCATATTTAGGTAGCCTGGGGTTCACTGTGTGTTTGTGGGTGATTGTTCCTGTCTATGTGTTTTTCACCAGATAGGCTGTTTTAGGTTTTCGTTACGTTCATCACGTTCTTTATTTTGTAGTGTTTGCATTGATTCGTGTTTTACGTTTGTCCATTAAAACATGGATCGCAATCTACACGCTGCATTTTGGTCCGACTCTCCTTCTCACGAAGAAAACCGTTACAGAATCACCCACCACCAACGGACCAAGCAGCGTGTCAACAGGCAGGAGCAGCGCGAGGAGAAGCGCAATAAGGATTTCTGGACATGGGAGGAAATCCTCGACGGGAGAGGACCCTGGGCTAAACCAGGGGAGTGTAGCCGCACTAAGGTGCAGCGGGAGAAGAAACAACAGGAACAGCCCAAGGAGGAGTACAGTATGGAGTATACTACTTGGGAGGAGATCGACAGGTGGGCGGCCGACCCAGGGAGAGTGCCGGAGCCTGCCTGGGATTCGCTGGAGCAGTGCGAGGAAGGTTACCGAAGAATGGAGGCGGTGAAAGCAGAGAGGCGCTGGTATGAGAAGGCAGCACGGCGACGCGGATGGAAGCCTGAGAGGCAGCCCCAAAAATTTCTTGGGGGGGGGCTAACAGGGAGTATGGCTATGCCAGGTAGGAGACCTGGGCAGACTCCCTGTGCTTACCGGGGGGCTAGAGAGACCGGACAGGCACCGTGTTATGCAGTGGTGCGCACGGTGTCTCCAGTGCGGGTGCATAGCCCGGTGCGGTATATTCCAGCTCCGCGTGTCTGCCGGGCTAGATTGAGCGTCGAGCCTAATGCCATGAAGCCGGCTCTACGCAGCTGGTCCCCAGTGCGTCTCCTTGGGCCGGTTTACATGGCACCAGCCTTGCGCTCGGTGTCTCCGGTTCGCCTGCATAGTCCAGTGCGGGCTATTCCACCTCGCCGCACTGGCAGGGCGACCGTGAGTATTCAACCAGGTAAGGTTGGGCAGGCTCGGTGCTCAAGAGCTCCAGTGCGCCTGCACGGTCCGGTTTTTCCAGTACCACCTCCACACCCCAGCCCTCCGGTAGCAGCTCCCCGCACCAGGCTTCCTGTGCGTGTCCTCGGCCCAGTACCACCAGTGCCAGCACCACGCATCAGGCCTACAGTGCGCCTCGCCTGTCCAGAGCTGTCGGAGCCCTCCTCCTCTCCAGCGCTGTCGGAGTCTCCCGCCTGTTTAGCGCTGTTAGAGCCTTCCTTCTCTACAGCGCTGCCGGAGTCTCCCGCCTGTTCAGAACTGCCAGTTAGCATAGAGCTGCCAGTTAGCATAGAGCTGCCAGTTAGCATAGAGCTGCCAGTTAGCATAGAGCTGCCAGTTAGCATAGAGCTGCCAGTCTGCAAGGAGCTGCCAGTCTGCAAGGAGCTGCCAGTCTGCATAGAGCTGCCAGTCTGCATAGAGCTGCCAGACTGCAAGGAGCTGCCAGTCTGCAAGGAGCCGCCAGAGCTGCCAGTCTGCAGGATGCCGCCAAAGCTGCCAGTCTGCAAGGAGCCGCCAGAGCTGCCAGTCTGCAAGGAGCCGCCAGAGCTGCCAGTTAGCATGGAGCAGCCAGGGCCGCCAGTCAGCATGGAGCAGCCAGGGCCGCCAGTCAGCATGGAGCAGCCAGGGCCGCCAGTCAGCATGGAGCAGCCAGGGCCGCCAGTCAGCATGGAGCAGCCAGTCAGCATGGAGCAGCCAGTCAGCATGGAGCAGCCAGTCAGCATGGAGCAGCCAGAGCAGCCAGTCAGCATGGAGCAGCCAAGCAGCCAGTCAGCATGGAGCAGCCAGAGCAGCCAGTCAGCATGGAGCAGCCAGAGCAGCCAGTCAGCATGGAGCAGCCAGAGCTGCCAGTCAGCATGGAGCAGCCAGTCAGCATGGAGCAGCCAGAGCTGCCAGTCATCATGGAGCAGCCAGTCAGCATGGAGCAGCCAGATCTGCCAGTCGACCAGACTCTTCCAGATCTGCCAGTCGACCAGACTCTTCCAGATCTGCCAGTCGACCAGACTCTTCCAGATCTGCCAGTCGACCAGACTCTTCCAGATCTGCCAGTCGACCAGACTCTTCCAGATCTGCCAGTCGACCAGACTCTTCCAGATCTGCCAGTCGACCAGACTCTTCCAGATCTGCCAGTCGACCAGACTCTTCCGGATCCGCCAGTCGACCAGACTCTTCCGGATCCGCCAGTCGACCAGACTCTTCCGGATCCGCCAGTCGACCAGACTCTTCCGGATCCGCCAGTCGACCAGACTCTTCCGGATCCGCCAGTCGACCAGACTCTTCCGGATCCGCCAGTCGACCAGACTCTTCCGGATCCGCCAGTCGACCAGACTCTTCCGGATCCGCCAGTCGACCAGACTCTTCCGGATCCGCCAGTCGACCAGACTCTTCCGGATCCGCCAGTCGACCAGACTCTTCCGGATCCGCCAGTCGACCAGACTCTTCCGGATCCGCCAGTCGACCAGACTCTTCCGGATCCGCCAGTCGACCAGACTCTTCCGGATCCGCCAGTCGACCAGACTCTTCCGGATCCGCCAGTCGACCAGACTCTTCCGGATCCGCCAGTCGACCAGACTCTTCCGGATCCGCCAGTCAGCCAGGATCTTCCGGATCCGCCAGTCAGCCAGGATCTTCCGGATCCGCCAGTCAGCCAGGATCTTCCGGATCCGCCAGTCAGCCAGGATCTTCCGGATCCGCCAGTCAGCCAGGATCTTCCGGATCCGCCAGTCAGCCAGGATCTTCCAGAACCGCCAGCCAGCCAGGATCTGCCGGATCCAACCACCTGCCTGAGCTTCCTCTCAGTGCTGAGCTTCTCAGTGCTGAGCTTCCTCTCAGGGCTGAGCTACCCATCTGTCCCGAGTTACCTCTGTCCCGAGCTGTCCCTCTGTCCCATGTTATCATTGTGGTGGGTAACCTATTTAGGGACGTTTAGGAGGGGGATTAAAACTGTCATGGAGTGGGGTCCACGTCCAGCGCCAGAGCCGCCACCGCGGACAGATGCCCACCCAGACCCTCCCCTATAGGTTCAGGTTTTGCGGCCGGAGTCCGCACCTTGGGGGGGGGGTACTGTCACGCCCTGACCATAGTTTACTTTGTATTTTCTATGTTTTGATTGGTCAGGGTGTGATCTGAGTGGGCATTCTATGTTTCATGTCTTGTTTGTCTATTTCTATGTTCAGCCTGATATGGTTCTCAGTCAGAGGCAGGTGTTCGTCATTGTCTCTGATTGGGAACCATATTTAGGTAGCCTGGGGTTCACTGTGTGTTTGTGGGTGATTGTTCCTGTCTATGTGTTTTTCACCAGATAGGCTGTTTTAGGTTTTCGTTACGTTCATCACGTTCTTTATTTTGTAGTGTTTGCATTGATTCGTGTTTTACGTTTGTCCATTAAAACATGGATCGCAATCTACACGCTGCATTTTGGTCCGACTCTCCTTCTCATAAAGAAAACCGTTACAGAACCTTTCGCATAAGCTGAGTCTTTGCCTAATTTTTATTAAACCCAGGGTCTTACAAATCTCGGGAATTGGTCAAAGCTTATGTATTGTTAGTTATTATCATTGGGATTGAAAATTCTCTTGATAGCTTGGTCCTTCGGAGCCGGATCTCAATATCTTTTTCTGTCATTCCATGGAGACACCGAAACCGTGCACGGGCAAATTAAATATCAATAGATTAAAGACCTGGCCCCATTCAGAGGGTTCTTTACAGGCCGGTGGCGAACTAGTATGCGACAGAAACGGTGACGAGATCCTACCAACATTGAAACCTCAGCTGCAAAAAATAAGGTCAGTACTTTTTTATTCACGGATATAGGGGATAATATCTGTATGATTGCATTAAATGATGTATGTATTCTGGGTGTTAGACGCTAAAATATCTGAAGGAGTTTATATCTGGTGATCTGTCTTTAAAATTTTGTGTGGAGAAAAATGTTTTAAAGGGAACCAAGTATTCTATGCAAATGGAAGACAGGAATTAGTTGTAAATTCAACAATGAAGCAGGGTCCATAATGACCCTGGGCATCTGTGGCCACTGCCAATTTAAACTAGCTAATGGTGAGACCTAAAACGTATAATAGGGTCAGAAGATGTAGGCAGAAAAACGTAAATTGGAAGGCGAAATATAATAATAGAATTATGAGAGAGGTCAGAGACATGATTATATTAATATAGGTTGCCTGTCAAAATACGCTTAGAAGGGGATAGTCAGATCTTTCGGAGGCGCACATCTAGGTCTGATTATCCAATGAAGAAGGGAAACCTAATATGGCGGGGTGAGATATGAGATATTAACGAGTCAAAAATCACAAGGAACAACAGAAAAATAGGCTGCTAACTAGGGCCTATATATATACTGTAGGTGTATGCCGCAAGTCTTCACAGGAGAGACATTTGAAAGTTTATTTATATTTTTTAAATAAATATATTTAATATATATATACACACACAGTGCATTTGGAAAGTTTTCTGACCCCTTGTGTGCTTAGGGTCATTGTCCTGCTGGAAGGTGAACCTTCGCCCCCAGTCTGAGTGCTCTGGAGCAAGTTTTCATCAAGGATTTCCCTGTACATTTCTCCATTCATCTTTCCCTCAATCCTGACTGGTCTCCCAGTCCCTTCCTATGAAAAACATCCCCACAGCATGATGCTGCCACCACCATTCTTCACCGTAGGGATGGTGCCAGGTTTGCTCCAGACGTGACGCTTGGCATTTGTCACGTATACTCCCTCACTGGCCTCTAAGTCACCAGATTGCTGATTATTACGCACACCTGAAACCATCGTCACACGCACCAGCGCTTATGGACACTCACCTGGACTCCATCACCTCCTTGATTTCCTGCCCTATTTATGTCAATCCCTTTGGTTCCTTCCCCAGGCGTTATTGTTTCTGTATCATGTCGGTGAGCTGTTTGTGTTTCTTGATAAGTTCATGGTTGTTTATTCATTACATGTATTCACTCCCTGAACTTGCTTCCCAACTCTCAGTGTACATTGTTACAGCATTCAGGCTAAAGAGTTCAATCGTGGTTTCATCAGACCAGAGAATCTTTAGGTGCCTTTTGGCAAACTCCAAGAGGGCTGTCATGTGCCTTTTTTTCCATCTGGCCACTCTACCACTGTCCCTCTGGAAGGTTCTCCCATCTCCACAGAGAAACTGTTTCTTGGTCACCTCCCTGACCAAGGCCATTCTCCCCCGATTGCTCAGTTCGGCCAGGTGGCCAGCTCTAGGAAGAGTCTTGGTTGTTCCAAACTTCTTCCATTTAAGAATGATGGCCACCGTGTTCTTGGGGAACGTCAATGCTGCTGACATTTTTTGATACCCTTCCCCAGATCTGTGCCTCGAAACAATCCTATCTCGGAGCTCGACGTACAATTCCTTCAACCTCATGGTTTTGTTTTTGCTCTGGCATGCACTGTCAACTGTGGGACATTATATAGACAGCCTTTCCGAATCATGTCCAATCAATTTAATTTACTACAATCAAGTTTTAGAAACATCTCAAGGATGATCAATGGAAACAGGATGGAACTGAGCTCAATTTTGAGTCTAATAGCAAAGGGTCTGAATGCGATTGATGAGAAAAAATATATTTAATCTATTTTAGAATAACGCTGTAACGTAACAAAATGTGGAAAAAGGAAAGGGGTCTGAATACTTTCCGAATGCACTGTATATATACAGTATATATATATAGTGGAGGCTGGTGGGAGGAGATATAGGAGGACATGCTCATTGTAATAGCTGGAATGCAATCAATGGAACGGTACCAAACACATCACACATATGGAAACCACGTTTGACCACGTTCCATTGATTTCTTAATTTCTTAATGTTTTACTTTTGGAATGTGCGGATTGTTTTGCATTGTTATGTAGGTATTAGTACTTCACTGTTGGAGATAGAAACCCAAGCATTATGCTGCGCCTGTGATAACAAGGTCAATGACCATGGTACTTGCAATACTAGATCATGGTACTTGCCTATGGAGCAGCAAGAGGAACTGCCCCTCCATACCTTCAGGCTATGCTCATACCCTACAAACCAAACAAGCATTCAGTTCTGCCTACTTTGGTATCTTGGCCCTCCCACTCCTGTCCTGGCATCCCAATGGTGGAACCAGCTTCACCCTGAAGCTAGGACAGCAGAGTCCCTGCACATCTTCCCGAAAGCACCTGAAATCCTACCTCTTCAAAGAGTATCATAAATAATAACCCCTCACCTCAACCCCCACCCCCAAAAAATAATAAATACATCCCTGAACCAACACTTGCACTTGCCTGCCCACCCCCTCACTAATATCAGATTAGGATAACCCTACTGTACATAAGCAACAAAATGCAATTAAGCCTCCTCTTACCCCAGAACAATGAGCTCTCCGTATTTGACTGGCACTTTGGTAGAGGCTGGGGTGGTGGAGATGTTTTCCTGGTCGGGAGAAAACATTGATGCAGCTGTCAGGGGGGGAGAGTGATGAGGAGCTCTCCCACGGTGAACACTCACTCCTCTGTCTCCTTTTTCCTCAGTGTCTGCTCCTTTTTCCTCAGTGTCTGGTCATCCCGCCTCTCACTACGCCACACTCAACCTGCAGACAAATAAAAAAAACAGCAGACGAGACATTTAGTCAGGATCAAAGTGACTCAGAGCAGACACAACAGACATCCCAGGTGCGTCTAGAACAGCAGACGTATATTAGTCAATACGAGACTGTGAGCGAGACTAAACAAACAACAGACGCAACAACCGAGATTGCTGTCTCTCCAAAACATATGATACACCACAACACGTAGATTACTCACACTCACTTTGAGATTATCGAAGAGCGTACTACAGGTACCACAGGTGGATAATAGTCAGCAAGAGAGAGAGAGAGATAGACTAAACAAACAAACAGAAGCAACAACCAAGATTGATGAGTCTCCAATGATAAACCACATTACTCATTACTCACTCTGTGACCTGTGGCGCATATCGAACGCAACAGGTAAACTGCTATCCTGGCTTTGCTTGCTAGTAACTTTCCTAAGGCTTGCAGCTGAAGAAACAGACTAATACAATAATAGTAATACTTCAGAAAGCATGTTAGCTTCAGTTACATAGTGCAGTAGAACTCTAAAGTGACCGGTCACACAAATCCATCAGGCGGCGAGTATAAAACTCAACTCCCCACAGCTAGACAGGCTCGGCACTAATCTGCAGCTTTGCTGCTACTGCAGGGAGGGTTCAGAGAGCAGGCTCTTAGCATCGCAACGACAGGGGACTTAGTGGGGCGCAAACAAAGCTAATGAGACCAGACATATGTCACACCCTTCAATTTTCAGCCGACTACCGCGGGCCATAGTTATCAATGTTGACCTTGGCAGGCTCTCTTTATGCTGTGTGCATGGCATAGCAGGAGCTTATCTTATAAGCATCTTATAATCAAGAGTGGAGTCACACAATTTGTTTATACGTCTGACATCCAACAACTTTAGCTGAAAATTAACTCACAAATTCGAAATGGAAAATTCAATGGTGTCATCCACAGCACCACAGTCAACTCCTGATAAGTGCACATTAGATCAATTGTTTAAAAAGTGCAATATAGCTCCTAGTCCCAATTTAATTGCCTCTGATAACTAACTGCGTGTTCCGGTTTAGTGCAAACTGCCACAACTGTCCCAAGCCATTACATTTATCAGTTATCAGAGTTGACTGTCATCCCTTGTGTTAGTTGATGCTCTCAACCTTTGGTAACCTTTTGTACATGAGGCGTATGGATAGAGAGTAGGTCAGTGTCTGCTCCAGGGACTGATCTGAGCTTGACGGCTCCCCCCGACAGTGTTGATAGTCTTCTGACCCTTACTCGACACGCTGACCCTGACCATACACTCCCACAGCCCCCAAGTCCACTCCACTCAGCTCTCAGTAGCGGTGGATCACAGGGACAGATACGTACACAAACACACACAATCACTCCACAGCTAAAACACACTAGTACTCATTACTACAATAAAGAAATAAAAGCTTAAATAAATCATTCTCTCTACTATTATTCTGACATTTCACATTCTTAAAATAAAGTGGTGATCCTAACTGCCCTAAAACAGGGATTTCTTACTAAGATTAAATGTCAGGAATTGTGAAATACTAAGTTTAAATGTATTTGGCTAAGGTGTATGTAAACTTCCGACTTCAACTGTATCTAAACAAGCCTCGTGGGCTCCCGAGTGGCGCAGAGGTCTAAGGTACTGCATCTCGGTGCAAGAGTTGTCATTGAACCAAGAGCTGGTTCAATTCCAGGCAGTATCATATTTGGCTGTGATTGGGAGTCCCATAGGGCAGCACACAATTCGCCCTCTGTAGTCCGGGTTTGGCCAGGGTAGGCTGTCATTGTAAATAAGAATATGTTTGTAACTGATTTGCCCAGTTAAATAAAGGTTCCATTTAACTTTAACCAAAGTAGATACTTTTAAGATTGTTATATGCATCAGTTGAGGCCTCTACAAGCCTCAATATGAGGTCCTAAACTTAGCATGAAAGAGCATCCTTGTAGCTGTGTGGGCTAATATAGTCAAAATGTTTGAGCCAAGGGCCTCCCAGGTGGCGCAGTGGTCTAGGGCACTGCATTGCAGCACTAGCTGTGCCACCACGTACGGGAGTTGTAGCGACAAGGTAGTAACTACTAGTAATTGGGGAGAAAAAGGGGGTAAAAATGTTTGAGCCAATGGAAAGTTTGAAGTGTTTTCTTCCCAGGCATAATGCAATGCATTATCGCTGGGATATGAGGTAACAACAGGGCCTGGCCTGTGTTAAAATACAAAAAAGTGATTGTGATTGTGTTGAATTGTGTTTGGGAAATAAAGAAATACATGTTTTTAAAAAAGGTATTGGTAATTTTTAATTCAGTACAAATATTTGAAGGCGGCTACCCTATAAGTTGTGCCAAGAGATACATTTTTTGGGACAAGTTTTCAAAACAAATGTTTACATTAATTCTAATTATTTCCTGGGATACAGACCATCCTTAAATATATGTACATATATTTGTTAGAAAGAAAGAACACTATATATTAAAAATGGCTCAACTTACCCGACTCTTCCCTATCATACAGTAAGACATGAACAAAATGCATCAGTGATTTGTATTTTCCTTCAACTTTCTGAAGAGGCAACGGCACTGGAATGTGCGTGTTTGTTTCTTCACTTTCCGTAGCCGTTAGCGATGATGCTAATGTAATGACAACCGTTTTCTGGGAGAATAATGATGAGTGAGAAAGTTACAGAGGAATATACATCCCCTAAATGCTAACCTTCCCTGTTATTGTAATGGTGAGAGGTTAGCATGTCTTAGAGGTATAATATTTGTGCGTCTGTAACTTTCTCACGCATTATTATTCACGATTAATTCAGGACTATCCGTAATCATGACAGCATCTACATAAATGTAGGAGTGTTTAGAAACATTCTATTCTTACTTATAATAAAAGTGACTCCAAAATTACACAATACATTATTTACCATTCAGTTCTATTCGGCACAAAATAATCTGAAACTCAACCAAAACAAACAGCAAATGCATCCAACAAGTTTGTAGAGTCACAAGATTGATGTAATTTTGACTACTTTAATACACATTTAAGTGAATTTACACCAATACTTTGGTCCCCTAAAATTGGGGGACTTTGTACAAAAAGTGCTGTAATTTCTAAACAGCAGCTGATAGTCTGCAGTCTAACCTCATTGTATGATTTCAAATCCAAAGTGCTGGAGTACAGTGCCAAAACAACAAAAAATGTGTGTAAAATGTGAGTAATTCGTACCTGTGTAACATCAGTTAATAGGAAACATGAAAAAGACCACTAGTCTCTCAAAACAGTTATTCAAAACTGAGCCAGCTAGCTAGCTCAAGGGTTGGTTTTGGCTTGCAAGAATAGCAGACCGGCCCACTATCCCTAAAGCAATAATATGGACATATCTGCATTATCTTACCACTTCTGCTCTATAACTCAATAAGGATAAAGCAGAGATTTTTCTGCTATTGAAATCCTTGGGCGGGCCGGCGGTGTAAAAATAGTACATTATATTATTTATTTATTTGTATTATTAATTTTCGGGATGGAAAAACACTTTCAGTGTAAACTTAAATGACTAAAACCAGATATAAAGGATGTAGAAAAGAAATTGGATCTGTATATATTTTTTTAAATATAATCATTGAGAACAAAGAATCACCAAAATAAAAGTTAAATCTAATCAAATTAAATTGTATTTGTCACATGCGCCAAATACAACTGGTGTGGAATTTCACATTAAATATTTGCTTCCCAACAATGCAGAGTTTAAAATAGTAACACAAGTGGCATACAATAAAATATACAAGAATGGAGATATATACAGGAAGTACCAGTACCAGATCAATGTGCAGAGGTACAAGGTATTTGAGGTAGACACTGTATGTGCAAGATGGCAGGGGTCAATGACTAGGCATCAGGATAGATAAAAATAAGAATCAAATAAAGAACAGAGCAGCAACAAATGATGAGTGTAAAATGTGTGTGTGTGTGTGTGTGTGTGTGTGTGTGTGTGTGTGTGTGTGTGTGTGTGTGTGTGTGTGTGTGTGTGTGTGTGTGTGTGTGTGTGTGTGTGTGTGTGTGTGTGTGTATGTATGTACTAGAGGTCGACCGATTATGATTTTTCAACGCCGATACCGATACCGATTATTGGAGGACCAAAAAAGCCGATACCGATTAATCGGGCGATTTTAGATTTTTTTTGTTGTAATAATGACAATTACAACAATACTGAATGAACACTTATTTTAACCTAATATAATACATCAATAAAAATCCATTTAGCCTCAAATAAATAATGAAATATGTTCAATTTGGTTTAAATAATGCAAAAACAAAGTGTTGGAGGAGAAAGTAAAAGTGCA